>NC_140234.1:36596739-36701739 GCF_949987555.1 Borostomias antarcticus | reverse complement strand
TTAGCATTGGAAGCATTGGAACTGATGTGTCCAAGCGACAAGACATATCTTAATTTATCAGACAATATTTCATGTCATTTCAATTCACAGCTATTTCAGTGGCATGACTAGCTTCCGTCCTACCAGTCCTGAACAGAAACAAGCCAGCCACGCACATAAGCCAGGCTGGACCTGGCCTGGTTTCTATTCTTACTTTGTACTGCTCATTTGCACTGTCCACCTCGTCCCTGCGGCACCCTGTCCAATGTTGTCTCCATGTTATGCACCATTGACCGAAACAAATTCCTAGTATGTTGTAAGACTAAATGTTTCTGATTCAGATTTCTCTCTCCATCTCTCTCTCTCTTTCTCTGTTTCACACACTCACACATACACACACACACACACACACACACACACTCCTGGTGCTTCAGCTCCTCTAATTCACGTGAATGGGTGTCTTGTGAGAAATATTTGGGGGCTGGCAGCAGTGGCATGCATCAAAGCACGGGCATTGAAAGGACCCCCCCCCCCCCCCCACTGTCCCCCACTCTTTTCTTTCTCTCACTCCCTCTCTCTCATCTCTCCATCTCTCTCTCTCCTCTCATCTCTCCATCTCTCTCTCTCTCATCTCTCCATCTCTCTCTCTCATCTCTCTCTAATCTCTCCATCTCTCTCTCATCTCTCCATCTCTCTCTCATCTCTCCATCTCTCTCTCTCATCTCTCCATCTCTCTCTCTCATCTCTCCATCTCTCTCTCTCTCATCTCTCCATCTCTCTCTCTCATCTTTCCATCTCTCTCTCTCATCTCTCCATCTCTCTCTCTCATGCACACGTTGCATCTACCTCTATCTGTTTCTCTCTCCCTTCTCTTTATCACTCTATTTCTCTCTCCCTACTTTCTCCGTCTTCCACTGCCCCCCCCCCTCTCTCTCTCTCTCTCTCTCCCTTCCTCTCTCCCTACAATTATTGCACCAGTCTCCATTGATTACACAGGAGAGTTAATCCGACAGTAAACCCTGCACATTTATAGAACGTGATGTCCAGCTATTGTAAAGCTGGTGGCTATTACACTGGACTGGGAGGCCATCTGATTGGCTCCCACCACCGGCCCGGGGTCATGTCCGCGTGTGGCCGCACGTGCTGGTCACCAGGCTCGCGCCGGAGTGCGGCGTCTTAAAATAAGAGCCACTTTCGCGCGGAGGATGGACGGGCGGGAAATGGAGTTGACAGGTACGAGCGCCATGAGCCTGACACACGCTGCCTTCAGCTCAGCCTGTCAACGCTGATGCACCGGAACACCCCTCCCCCAGCCAGGCACGTCACACACACACACACACACACACACACACACGCACACACACACACACACACATACAATTTCTCTATCTCACTCACACACACACATACAACCTCTCTCCCTCTCTCTCTCTCTCTCACACACACACACACACACACACACACTCACTCACTCACTCACACACAGACACTCTCTCTCTCTCTCACACACACACACACACACACACACACTCAACATAACACATAGTCCTACAAAACACATGTCAAAATGCTGACTGTTACATTCATGCATACTCACTCAGCGACCCACCCCCCCGCCCCCCCCCCACACACACACACACACAAAGTGGCCAGTGGAAGCACGCTCTAATACACACCGACACACACATGCACACACACACGCTTGTACATACACATGCATGCACACGCTGTCACCAGACATTAGGGCAGCAGGGGCTAACATACGCCTAGTGAGCTGTGTCTTGGTGCTTCTCGACAGCCGCGCGCCAGAGAACGGCGCGGAGCGGCGGCGCTCTGACATGTTCGCCGCGTGCAAGCGAGCGAGTGCACGGAGACGAGAGAGAGCTGCATGTCCCATTTCCTCCCGTCCCTGCAGACACACTGACAGAGCGAGCCGCTGGCTGGCTGGGGCTTGTGGAGAGATACGGAAGCGTTGGTTGGATGCAGCGTTGTAAAGGAACGGTCTGGTGTCTGGTTATTGTAGTCGGTTTGAAAAGCATCTCAAGCTAAATGACTGTAATGTAATGTGTCTGTGCAGATGCAGAATGGTGGGACGGCTGTGGAGACAGTGGACTGCTGTCTGGTCTGTGTCTCCGAGCATCAATATTTCCTGGTCCCTGCAGACAGACAAACAGACAGACAGAGAGACAGAGAGACAGAGAGACAGAGAGACAGAGAGACAGAGAGACAGAGAGACAGAGAGACAGACAGAGAGAGAGAGACAAGAAGATAGACACAGGTAGACAGACAGGCAGGTCGACAGGCAGAGAGAGAGACAGGAAGACAGACAGGCAGGCAGAGAGAGAGAGAGAGAAAGAAAGATAGACACAGGTAGACAGACAGACAGGCAGGCAGGTAGACAGACAGGCAAAGAGAGAGACAGGAAGATAGACACAGGCACAGAGAGACTGCAAGATAGACACAGGGAGAGAGAGAGACAGAAAGATAGACACAGACAGACAGAGACAAACAAACAGGCAGAGAGAGAGAGAGAGATAGACACAGGTAGATAGACAGACAGGTCGACAGGCAGAGAGAGAGACAGGAACACAGACAGGCAGGCAGAGAGAGAGAGAGAGATAGACACAGGTCGACAGACAGACAGAAGGAGCAGTAGTGTGGCCAGCCGAGTCTGAGCTTTAAGAGCCGGTCGACACCAATCAGACAGCAGAGCGCTCATCGTGCAGCCCTCAGACTCGTTTAAACCTCCCAGCAGATCCAGCAGACACCCTCAGATCCAGCAGACACCCTCAGATCCAGCAGACACCCTCAGATCCAGCAGACACCCTCAGATCCAGCAGACACCCTCAGATCCAGCTGCCAGTCTGAGCCCACTCCTGAGAGCCTGCTCAAAAACACACTCAGAAATATCTGCATGAAAGTAGGTGGTCGCCAAGAAAAATTTACACAAAGGATTTGATGTATTCAATGACCTTTGTGCGTGTAAGTAGCAGCAAATGTAACTCATTTTCTGTCCTGCAGCTGTTGCCGTATTCCAGGTAATATACTGTATTTCACATGTTTACATAACTGTTAATATTACAGCATCATTAACAGGAGGTAGTGTGAAACATCTGTCCTCCATGTGTCTGTCACGTCATTAGTGTTGTGGGTGTGTGTGTGTGTGTGTGTGTGTGTCTTCCACAGTGGCTCTGACAATGAACAGGCATTATTTACAGCCATGCCCGCCTGCATGCTTGTTGACAACAGTGCATACCAAGTACGAGATCACCATGGTAGGAGGGACAGTCACACCTCCTCTTTACCGTTCTCTTCTCCTCGCACCTCCTCTTCTCTCCTCGTGTCTCTTCTCTTTCCTTCTCCCCCTTTTCCTTCTCCTCTCTTTCCTTCTGTCCTTCCTTCTCCTCTCTTTCCTTCTGTGCTTCCTTCTTCTCTCCTCCCTTCTCCTCCTCTCCGGACAAGTAAAAACAGACACATCCTACTCTCCACTGTCTGTGACATCCATGTGACACTGGGCATCTATAGCATGATAGGAGGTATTCTAAAAGAAGGTTCTAATAGGGTGTTCTAATAGAAGGTTCTAATAGGATGTTCTAATAGAAGGTTCTAATAGGATGTTCTAATAGGAGGTATTCCAATAAAAGGTTATAATAGGAGGTTCAATAGAAGGTCTGCTAATAGGAGGTATTCTAATAGAAGATATTCTAATAGCAGGTTCTAATAGGAGGTATTCTAATAGAAGGTTCTAATAGAAGGTTCTAATAGAAGGTTCTAATAGAAGATATTCTAATAGAATATATTCTACTAAGAGGTATTCTAATAGAAGGTATTCTAAAAGAAGGTTCTAATAGGAGGTATTCTAATAGAAGGTATTCTAATTGAAGGTTCTACTAGGAGGTATTCTAATAGAAGGTTCTAATAGAAGGTATTCTAATAGAAGGTTCTAATAGAAGGTATTTTAATGGAAGGTATTTTAATCGAAGGTTTTAATGGAAGGTTCTAATAGAAGATATTCTACTAGGAGGTATTCTAATACGAGGTGTTCTAATTGAAGGTATTCTAATAGAAGGTTCTAATAGAAGGTAATCTAATAGAAGGTTCTAATAGGAAGTATTCTAATAGAAGCTATTTTAATAGGATGTATTTTAATAGACAGTTCTAATAGAAAGTTCTAACAAGAGGTTCTAATAGAAAGTATTCTAATAGAAGGTTCTAATAGGAGGTATTCTAATAGAAGGTATTCTAATAGGAGGTATTTTAATAGAAGGTTCTAATAGAAGGTTCTAACAGGAGGTTCTAATAGAAGGTATTCTAATAGAAGGTTCTAATAGGAGGTATTCTAATAGGATATATTCCAATAGAAGGTTATAATAGGAGGTTCTAATAGGAGATATTCTAATGGGAGGTATTCTAACAGGTGTTCTAATAGGAGGTATACTAATAGGAGGTTCTAATAGGAGGTATTTAGGAGGTTCTAATAGGAGGTATTCTAATAGCATCATCCAATGGCGCGCAAGGAAAGGAGGCATAGTAAGGCTGGAATGAAGGAGGGAAGAGAAGCAATCTTCCAGGCACACTTGTTAACCTGCTTAAGCGGGTCAGAGGGAGAGGATGAGGTAGTGTGTGTGTTGTGTGTGTGTGTGTGTGTGTGTGTGTGTGTGTGTGTGTGTAGGGGGGAGATAGGCTTGGCAGAGCCAGTCGTTCTAGCTGGTGATCTTACACAATAGACCCTCCCCCCAACTCTCTCTGAGACTAATTGGCCCCCATTGAATAAACTGCGGACCCTGTGAATAGGACGCTATAGGCCCCTATGTAAGTATAGCAGAGGTAGTTTGGAACCAATATAGCTTTACCAGGAACTTGAAAGCCCAAATGAACACGCCTTGCTGACTTTTGTTCTCTCAGTGTCCTCTTGGTCTGATGCTAGACGTTTAGCTTGGTAGGTGGTGCTGGTGACCCAGGTCCGAGTCACAGGAGGAGAAACTAAATCAGAGTTCAAGAGGCAGGTGGTCTGTATCTGTGTGTGTATAGCGTTGAGGTAGATCATAGCATGTAGACACGCAGCCCTCTAGAGCGGGACTGTCTGGTGAAGCTAGCTTTTAGCCTGTTAGCCCGCTGGCCTGCCCACGTCACCCTGGTCTTATTAAGCAGAACTCGGATGGCGCTCTGCCTCTGATCACCTCAGCTAATGTATTCATAAAGATCCTTCTTCTCTTTAAAGGCTTGATTGGCTACGCGGTTGACTCCGCCCACCTCATTGCTTCCTTAAAAGGAGATGGCTTCTCATGGAGAGATGACATAGGAGGAGGTGGGGTCTAGGGAGAGGGCGGTTTGAGGGGAGCATTCTTGCTCCGCCAAGGACCCCAGGGTCCTGGACCAGAGATCCTGGCACCCTGCTGGGACTCTGAGGGCCAGTCCTGCCGCCCAGCCATCACAGACCGAGGTAGCAGAGTGGTTCAGTGACCTGAGCAGAACCTTAAACAAGAACGTGTGCTCGTTCGGCCAGCTGCTTCATGGGGCTTCAGCTTAGAGGGCTAAGATGGTCGCGTGGCACATAGGTGTGGCAGACCTGGGCCTCGACCAGACCGGTGGCTGGCTTCGCTGGCACAGACCTCCATGAGGAAATGAAAGCTTTAAGCAGCCTCGCAAGATGCACGGTCTTATGAAATATTAATCGCACGGCAATGCCTTTCCAGCACAGCACACAATTTACTCTACCCAGGGGGCAAATTTTGTCCGATATTAAAATGGAGAGGCACAGAAAGCTGGCATCCGGACACACACGCCTGGACTGAGCTGCCCGACTGCTGCCTTCCGTTCCGCTCAAACCCCCCATAGCTGATATCGCCAGAGGCGAGGTCGAAGAGAATGTTTGTGATATTTGTCTTATTGATAACACCTTCATCGTCTGTGTCTTCCGTTTCTGCCTTCTCACTGCATGTAAAGCACATGGCCTCCCTCCCCTCCTTAGCTAACATGGCTGACTCACAGCAACAAGGCTGTTGTTTTGGGGAGAGGCAACTGCTGTCACACAGCATCAGCAGAGATGGGCGCCCAAACCAGGATGGTACAATGAATGAGGACACATAGATATGTCCTCTCTGGGCTTTCTTTCATTGGTGGCTTTTCATTCTGGTAGATTAAATAATTAATAGTTTAAATGGCCAGTTTCAGACGATGGTCTCTCTCTTTCTCTTTCTCCTGACTTTTCCACTCTTCTCTCCATGTGCTAGAAGCTCTATTGTTCCAACTTACACGAGTTCAACGCGACGCCTCGCGGCTGCAGACCCGTTTAGTGTGAATGACTGCAGGGCGCGCGGGAAGTAGCCTGTCCCCAAAAGACTGCGCGACTCTCCGCCAGTGCTAATCGCAGTGTTTTACGCAAATGAAATCCAAGTGGCTCCAGCTTGTGTTGAGGGCAAATTACTGAGGGAAACAGTTTCGACCCGTACTCTAACCCTCTTAGTGGTGGGGGTGGGGAGGAGGGGG
Source organism: Borostomias antarcticus (assembly GCF_949987555.1). NCBI lineage: Eukaryota > Metazoa > Chordata > Actinopteri > Stomiiformes > Stomiidae > Borostomias > Borostomias antarcticus. Next base: position 36,695,271 of record NC_140234.1, on the reverse strand, counting down.
TATAAGGGGCAGTAAGGGAGAAGAGGGGGGAGGGTGGTCTCCGTGGTTGCTAAGGGCAACGGGGGTGAGATAGATGGTGTGTGTATGTGCAGAGCCGCAGCTGCGCGTCTGTTAATACCACCGCGACCCTCGACGTCCCCGCGCAATTCTCCACACTGGGGTTGGCTGCTTGAAGGCATGAGGATGCGAGCAGGGATTTAGTTTCAGTGTCTTTTCCTGTCTGGCGCAGCTTATTACCTTTGTCCTGCACGCCGAAACGGATTTAGCCACACGGAACAAGGTTCGGAGATTATTTCGTATTTTTATCTGATTGCTTTGTTGGTTGTAAATGTGGTATTTGATGCACATACTGCGTATATTGGTTATTGGCTTGGGGTAATTAATATTGAAAGCAACCCCTTATCGGCATGCTAAAATCATGGCTTTTGTTGTAAGGAACCTCTTGGATAGCGGGTTTGGTTTGGTTTTTGTTGGAGGGGCTCGAGGCGGAGGTTGGAGAGTGGGGACAATGACCAGGCTGTTGTTTGCTGGTGCGTGCGTGCGCGCTCGACGGTTCCAAATCTGGGTACACCGAATAGGGGCAACAAATGGATGCAGTTTAACTTGCAATTGAAATGCTCTGTAGTGATGGCTATTTCCGTGCGAGTGTAGATGTCTGCGCCCTCCGAAACAATGCAATAAAGAGAATTTCTGTGCGCGGAAGACCCGAGGCTTCTCCCATTCAATCAACTCCCAGCCAGGTTCGCCAGACTGCCCCCGCACACGTTATAATTAGACTCAGTCAAGTGTGAATTTAAACGGGGCCATTTAGGACCCTCGGTTCCAACATATATAGCTCTCATGAGATGGTACATATTTTTCACAGGTAGACCGAGGCTTTGGAGCTCGGAGAGGCTTCGAGAAAGCACCCTATAGTCTAGTCTTCCCAGCCCTCCTCTACAACAGACAAGGCTGCATTTGTTAGGAATTTGGCGCTAGAGTTGTTTTTCTGAATGAGGATTTCATATTATACTAATCACCCCTATGTTGCATCTTCGAACCCACCGAGCTTATAATAGGAATCTCTGAGAACACGGCTCTGAGGCATGCGTTTTCTACATGACTTTTTTGCCTATGACGAGGCACTCACGCGTTATAAGGCTACACAGATTTCTCAGACGGCTAGCCGTCTATTGTTCAATCTTGGCTCTAACTTGGAAACTGTGCTATAGGTCAATCATCGGGTTGAATTACCTTACATAGATGTTCCAAAACATTTTTGAGAGGAAAAACTGTTTTTAAAAAAACACACAAAAACACATTTCTGCCTTTAGCCCAAAATGGGGGTGGTGGCTTTGTGAATAATATTAGCAATGCAAATGAGCGTTTGAAAAGCACGGGCACCTGCTGGCTCGAGCCTTGGCTTTTCCCCGCTCCCCCCCTCATTAGAATTATTCTATTTCTGCCGCGCGCATGATTGGTGCTCACAGCTAAGCTCGATCGCAGGGGCTTCTTAAAAGCCTCTCGCGCTCAGTGCTTAGCATAACAAAGGGGGGAAGAGTGCCCGAATGAAAAGGGGGACAAAAAGGCTAAAGCGCGCGATTGTCCTCGTCAGGCAGGACAGGAGAGCGTGGGGCTCGCTCCGTCAGTCCACCTTAAACATGCTCCACGCGGGAACGCACGTATGCAACCGCATAAAATCAGATTAAAACGTTATTAGTCTACATCGAGGCCACGCTCCCAAATACGTTTTACAACGTAGGCTATGTTACTGTATTCATTTCACATCACGTGCGGTCACAAGGTCCGTGGAATTAATCGAATATGCCGAAGTATGCCGGGCTCCGAGGGGCACCTCTGGTGTTTCAAACGACAGTTGGAATCAGTTCTCACAGATTCTCAACTGGAACATTTAGAGATAACATCAAATCTGTATCAAACTGCATAGATACATCTACCATAGCCATGGGTAAAATATTTAGCTGCGCTACAAAATAACCCCCTCTGCCCACTGTAGAAAACAAGGTCAGGGTAGAGAGGAGCACATGACGGGAGATAAAGGCTTATCTGTGGGTGAGGAGATCGCTGTGATAAAGACGCCTCTATGTGCGGGGAGCTTTGAGGATTCTGAGGTTGTCTTTATACTCGACCATGACTAGGAGAAAACAGGCCATTTTGTCTTCAGTCTGCTATGTGAAGCACCAATGGTGTGCTAATGATGCACGGGCTACAGTTACTAGGGAAAATTACTACCCTGGCCTGACGTGGTTGTTGCCTGGGCAGATTTCTCTCCCGACATCCTCATCCTGTCTGAAATTAGCCCGTAGCATACAGTAAGGTCTGTTTTCCTGACCTAGATTAAACCTCATCACAGGCACAGATTCATCCTCAATGGAAAATCTCCATTGATGGGAGCTATTTTGTGGATTAGTCTGGGACAATGCCAGGGTCTGAGCACAGGAAGTCTCTCTATTTGCACATGTATCGATCCTGAGTGTAGGCTTCTCTCCCACTATGGTGTGAAGTGCTAGACCCCCTCCCACACACACACACACACACACACACACACACACACACACCTAGATAAGCATGTCTGATTTGAGCCCCAGGAGGCCAGTACAGGCCATGGAGGTGTAAGGAAGTCAGGCCAAGGAGATGCGAGATGCAGCCAGGAGGTGAGAGACGGGGCTGGGATAGGAGAGAGGCTCGTTTCGGGAAGGAGAGAGGAGAAACCAGGCGGCTATAGTCTCATGAGACCATCCTGATTTCGCGAGCTCACATTCCATTTCTCTCGCGAATCAGTCTGGGTAGGCTACTCTCCATTGAGATCCGTTTCCGTTGGTTTTGAGGAGTTTGAAATACAAACAGCCATGCTGGGTGGGTTTATGACAGCGAGGAGCGGTTGAAGTTAGCGTGTGACAGATGGTGAGAGACCGTTCCAACCATCCAATCACCTGCCAAGTATTTTTGAAAGTGCCTGCCCTTTTCCAAACAGTTTCCAATGGAGAGTTCCCAGATGGTTATGCGAAGCAGGTTAAAGGGGCTGTGCTGCTGTGTCTGAAGTTGAGCAGAGGGAAGGCCGGGGAGATGCTCCTCTGGACAGCAGGCCGGTGATAGGCTAGGCTGGGATGGGGAGGTGAGTCTAGTATGGGAGAGAAAGATGGCTAGGCTGGGATGGGGAGGTGAGTCTAGTAGGGGAGAGAGAGATGGCTTGGCTGGGGAGGTGCTGCTCTCCGTGGCCCAGTTTGGGGAAGCTGGGGAGTGACAAGGCGACGATGCTGGGGGAGGTGAAAGGAGACTGGGATGGGGAGGAGAGAGGCTAGGCTGGGGAGGTGAGAACAAGGTACGGACGAGACAGGAGTCTAGGCTTTGGAAATACTGCTGTCCCGAGGAGGGGAGCAGTGGTTTGGTGGGTTATAGGAAGGAAACAATACCAGTGGAGATCTGTGGGAGGTGATGAGAAGCCAGCTGAAGGACGAGAAGAAGCTAGGGGAGGTGATATAAGATAGTCTAGGGCAGGTGATATAAGATAGTCTAGGGCAGGTGATATAAGATAGTCTAGGGGAGGTGATATAAGATAGTCTAGGGGAGGTGATATAAGATAGTCTAGGGGAGGTGATATAAGATAGTCTAGGGGAGGTGATATAAGATAGTCTAGGGGAGGGTGATAGGAAGCTTGTCTAGGGGAGGTGGTAGGAAGGTAGTCTAGGGGAGATTATATAAAATAGTTTAGGGGAGATGATATAAGATAGCCTAGGGGAGGTGATAGGAAGCTAGTCTAGGGGAGGTGGTAGAAAGCTAGTCTAGGGGAGATGATATAAACTAGCCTAGGGGAGGTGATAGGAAGCTAGTCTAGGGGAGGTGGTAGAAAGCTAGTCTAGGGGAGATGATATAAACTAGCCTAGGGGAGGTGATAGGAAGCTAGTCTAGGGGAGGTGGTAGAAAGCTAGTCTAGGGGAGATTATATAAACTAGCCTAGAGGAGGTGATAGGAAGATAGTCTAGGGGAGGTGGTAGAAAGCTAGTCTAGGGGAGATTATATAAACTAGCCTAGGGGAGGTGATAGGAAGCTAGTCTAGGGGAGGTGGTAGAAAGCTAGTCTAGGGGAGATGATATAAACTAGCCTAGGGGAGGTGATAGGAAACTAGTCTAGGGGAGGTGGTAGAAAGCTAGTCTAGGGGAGATTATATAAACTAGCCTAGGGGAGGTGATAGGAAGCTAGTCTAGGGGAGGTGGTAGAAAGCTAGTCTAGGGGAGATGATATAAACTAGCCTAGGGGAGGTGATAGGAAGCTAGTCTAGGGGAGGTGATAGGAAGCTAGTCTAGGGGAGGTGATAGGAAGCTAGCCGACTTCATATCACCACTCCTGTGTGGCAGCACAGATTATTTGGAGCATGTGATGGCTCCATGTTTATATCATTCTCTCTGTACCCCCCTCCCTCTCTCTCTCTCCCTCTCTCTCTCCCTCTGTATCTCTTTTTCTTTCTCTCTTCCTTTCAGTCTCTCTCCCTCTGTCTCTCTACTGGACCACACATGCTCACTATGACCTTCACACAGCCATCACCTCTCACCCTTACTCCTTTCTGCATGGATGCTTCTGGCTGCGGAACTCAATGAGCAGGCTCTGCTGTTGTAGTGAAGTGGTGTGCAGCTAAACCGGACACCCTGGTTGACCCTAACATTAACCCTAACCTTAACCCATAACCTCTGATCTAGACTTCAGATACTGTGTAAAGGTAGTATGATCCAACTTAGAATGCACCCTATAATCTTGGTTGTTGTTGTGATTAGACTTGTCTGCTTTAACAAAGCTCTCAATCCACAAGAGCAAAGTCAAAGTCATACTACAGCATAAAGGTACAATGAGCAGTGAAATGTTCTTCCGTTTGCTCCTAGACTGTGCATACACTAAGAAAAGAAACAATGTGTATGTCTCAATACAAGATACAAAGTATATATACAGTATATACATGAAAGGGATGGCATGCTTAACCAGACCACCACTGCTACATGTGCAGTAGACTTAAGGACCAAACCAATGTAGTGTATATATAGAGTGTTTTGTGTGTTGTTGTTGTTGATGATGCCACTACTGCTCTTCTCCCTTACAGATTGTTGTGGTTCCTGGTTCCTGTGTCAGAGTACGATGCTGGATGGGAGTACTACCACACACCGCGGCTCAATGATCACTCACCTCGGCCCAGCCCAACAATAAAGGAACTAATTTCAACCAGCCAGGGGGGGGGAAGGCTTTAACGGTAGCACCAGTTTGAGGGGCTATGGCTGCGACGGAGGCCTGCGCAGCGCCCGTCCAGGAGGACGGCGTCACGGAAACCAAGTCAGGGGCGGAGACCGCTCCCGGCTCAGAGACTGCGAACAACGAGGTTGTCAATAAAGAGACTGTCAATAAAGAGGTTGTCAATAATGACGAGGCGGCCAGCACAGAGACGGGCGCCTCCCCCGCCGCAGGGGAGGCTCAGCCCGCCGCCGCCGTGGAGGAGACCCCGGCCGCCGGCGCCGAGCAGCCCGCCGAGAGCAAGGCCAAGCCGGCCCACGACGGCATCTGGGACTCCTTCCTGAACAAGAGCGGCCTGGGGAAGGTGATGGGCGGCAAAAAGAAGAAGGAGCAGAGCGCCGGGGCCGAGGACGCCAACGCAGAGCCTCAGGACAACAAGGCCAACGGGGAGGAGGCGCCGGCCGAGGGCGGGGCGGAGGCAGGGGCGGGGCCAGCCGAGGACCAGGCCATAGAGAAGGCTCCAGAAGGCGAGGAGGCAGAGGCGGGGAAGAAGGAGGCGAAGCCCAAGCAGGGTGAGAAGTCCAGCGTCAGGGACCTGATCCGCAAGCCCGTGGCCCGGATCTTCTCCCACAAAAGCACAGAGAAGAAGGACGGCGCTGCCGCCGCCGCTGCCGCCGAGCCCCAGAAGCAGATCACGGTCCGGTCCAAGTCCCTGGACCGCCTGGAGGACCCGGAGGCGTGCGGCGCCACGGCCGACGCCACAGAAGAGCAGGCCGCCGACGCCCAGAAACCCAGCTCCTCCTCGTCCACCAAACACATGAAGCGCTGGCACTCCTTCAAGAAGCTGATGGCCCAGCGTGGCCACAAGAAGAGCTCCGACGACCCCAAAGACACGGAGGTCGTGGAGGGTGGGGCCGAGGCCGGGGCCGGCGACAGCTCCACCCTGGACTCCAAGGGGGAGAACAGCGGGCAGAAGAGGTGGAAGCTGAAGAGGTCCTGGACCTTCCAGGGTCTGAAGAGGGACCCGTCCGTGGTGGGCATCAGCAAGGCCGCCAAGGGCTCTGACAAGGACGCCGCGGACGCCAAGGGGGAGGAGACAACTGCCGAGGACGGCGAGCAGGCGGCCGCGGGCGAATCAGAGGAGGCCAAGGCGGACGGGGAGGCGGAGAAGGTAGAGGGAGAGGACGACAAAGGAGCGGCGACGGCCGCGGCTCTCGGCACGGTCTCGCAGCACGCCAACGAGATCTGGACCTCCTTCAAGAAGCGCGTCACCCCCAAGTCAAAAAAGCCAGTGACCGAGAGCGCCGCGAGCGGTGAGGAGGACGGCGCTGCCGCCCCCGTGGCGGCTCCGGCCGACCAGGAGCAGGCAGAGGAGCCGGCGGCGGCCGGTAAAGAAGGCAAGTCTGCCAAGGCCAAGCGGACGCATTTCAACCGCGCCGTGTCCCTGAAGAACTTCATTCTGCGGAAGGGGAAGAGCACCAGTGTGGACCAACCGGACGGGGCGCCGAAGGAAGACGAAGAGGAGGGGGCGGCGGCGGCGACCGACGGGGAGACGGAGACCCCGGCCGGCGAAGCGGAAGGCGCCCCGGGCGAGAGCAGCGACCAGCCCGAGGCTCAGGTGGCCAACGATCATGCGGCCGAGGGTGGCGAGGAGAAGCAGGCGGCGCCGGCGGACCCCGCGCCGGAGACGAGCGCCGCGGCCGAGCCCGCCGCCACCGCCGCCGCACCGCCTCAAGAGCCAGCAGCGCCGGAGGTGACGACCAACGGGGAGAACGGGTGCACGAACGGTACGGCAGAGGAGGACGCCGCACACAATCACGAGAGCAGCAGCCCCAAGAAGGACGAGGCCAACAGCATCGCTGCCACCGCCGCCACGGACGCCAAGATCGCCGCCAAGGCCTCGCAGGGGAACGCAGTTGCCCAAAGCGGTGAGTGTCCACACAGAGAGCTTGACTGGGACTCTGGTCTTGGAGCTAACGGAGCTAACACCACCAACACCTCCACCACCACCACTAGACAGGCCATGTTAGAGCTAGGGGGCGCGGCTAGCGTTGAGGCAGGGTGGGGTCGGGGGGGTGGGCCTCCTTTAAACAGAGGGTCTCATGATGAGTCAGGGGAGGTAGCCAATTGGGCCGTGGCTGAGTCACGTGACCAGGAAGAACAGAGGAAGAGGATGTACTATGAGGCGGCGGTGTCCATCGTCCAGGCGGTGATGTCGGCCGCCACGGAGCAGTTAGAGAAGGAGATCGTCGTCATGGACAACGGGCTAATTTGCTTACGCTCTGCCAAGAACGGGAACCAAACCGACAGTGACGTTAGATACTGTCACTGAGCCAGCCCTGCAGATTAGTGCCCCCCCCACCCCCCCAAAACGTACATACGTACACACACACTGAAAGGCACACACATACTCTCTTGTACTCAGATATACACACACACAGATAAACACCCCTCCCCCTTTCAGCGCTAATCCTGGTTGACTGAGTGTAGTTCGAAGAAAATTCATTATTGACAACACTCCTAAATCCCTTCAAGAACACTTCCCTGCCGTAGTGTGTGTGTATGTGCATGCGTGCGTGTGTGTACGTGTTCAGGTGTACATAGCAGGAGAAGTCCCTCTGATCCTAAGAGCCTCTGAGCTGTCAGGTATCCTAGTAACAGTGTCAGGGGCACATGACGGAAGGTGGCTAGGGAGTAGAAGAGCTTGTCCACTCTGCAACCCCGCGCACCGGTCACCCTAGACATCCACCAGGTCGAGTTAATCAAAGGATTAACGCTCAAATCAAAGTGTCAGTGAGGCTGTCGCGAGCAGGGAGATGGTCAACAGGCCCCTCCCTCCCTCTCTCCCACCTGGGTCACAGGTGTCCAGCAGGGCCTGAGTGTGTCATCCTGTGGTGGTTTGTACTGTAGTACTGTAGCATCGGAACTGTAAAAGTACTACTAACATGATGTATGGCTGTATTTATCTGTCTTGTAGAAACTAACATACCACGACTGAGAATGTTAGTCTAGTTTAGCACACAGTCTGTCTAGACTACATCATATCTGCAATAATCATATCTAAGTAACCTTTTTTTATAGGAATGTTATATTTTTAAATATCACATTTTGTAATATATTTGATCTCTTCTGTTATCATTCACCAGAAAAAAAGGCGGGAAACGTGTGACGCCACACAAAGAGGATTAAATCTGCATGGGATTCGCTCGTTCAGCGTGGAGCTTTGACCCACCCCTCCCCCCACTGCCCTCCCCCGCCCACACCCCCAAATAACGGAGTAATCACGTTTGCGCCACGATTCACCATGGTGAGAGCGATGCAATCCATATAGATGAAAAAAAAGAATTCAATTTACTCAAAAAGCAATAATTCAGTCGTCAATCAGTAGCAGTTTTTGCTTACCATTCCACCCATGTACATGTATTTTGCTTGTCCTCTTGTGAGATTTTATATTGTCTAAAAAAAAGAAGAAAAAAAAGAAAATGACGATGAAACCGAGACATTCCACTCTTTGTCAAATGTTATACTGTCTATGATCTCTCATGCCAGGATCAAAAAGACTAAGTTTTATATCAATGGCCATTATTATGTCTGTAGTTTCCCCCCAATAGATATTTCAGAGTGCACCAGGAACACTATGACTGTCCTAAGGACCACCCCCCCCTGCCCCCCCTCCCACCCATGTGGACCCACTAAGGAATGTGTTCTGATTCTGTATTAATGTTTTTAGACTGTTCTCTTGTGTACATGAATAAACCACCATAAGATATTAAGTCAAAATTTGTTTTTTGTTTGTTTTCTGTTTGTTTTTCTAAACACATTCTCACGGTATTATCGCAGTCTGATCTGCTGTATTGAAATGTTCTGTTGGTCAAGTTTTCACATGTTCGCTAGCAAATTGTCAAAAAAAATAGTACAATAAAGACTAAAATCTAACAACTAAACATGACATCTTTGTGGAGTGCTATTTATATCCTGAACACCCACCGAAGAAGGCATTATGTGGAAATGCTATTGGTCATTAATCTCTAATCCCTACATCCTTTTACATAATGCCAGATTTCCCTGTGTTTTCAGGAAGTAAGCCTGTTGATATTTAATACAGGGCGTTGTCCATCCAGAGTGAATGGCCATCCAGAGTAGCCTACACACTGAGCACACCGTCTTATCTGACTCCAATGAGAGCTCGGTAGTTCTCCAGGAGCCCCAGTAGAGCACCTGTCACCCAGTAGCGTCTCTCGCTCAGCTCCCCTGCTGAGGCCGCGCTGTCTGTCTGTGAAATCTGCAGCATACTGTCGTCTGTCTGACAGGGCTAAATCTGAGGGATTAAGTTATTAGAGAGATAAAGCAGCTGACAGAAAGAACACGTTATTATAACGGTTATTGAGCCAACTGTGGAGTTACATGCTACCTCAAGGTTAAATATATTTAAATGCAAGGGACCTATAGATAATACTGTAAGATGTGTGTTACTATGACTGGTAACTATTATATGTTAATAATGATAGCACGTACAGCAATTACTTCTACCCCTGATAGATGTCCCGATGTCAATTTGTCCTCCGGTACAATACATGCATTTTAAAGTCAAGCATCTGAAATGTGCAGCACACTGCAGGCCTTAGGTTAGTCAACAAACTGTGCTCCTCTGAGAGACAGAAATCAGTTGAATGTGTCTCTATCGTTCATTCAGCTCTTCTGTGAAAGGAGCTTACACATCCATGACTCATCCATTCTCCTGCCGTTCCTCTGGAAGGCTCTTTAGAGGACTAATGAAGGTGACGCACACGTGTGTGTGTGTGGTAGAAGATAATTTATTAACAAAACATCAACACAACACATTACGTACAATACTTTTGACAATGTGACACAACAGGTAATGATAGAATAGTGTGATTCGGATAAGGTGTGCTGAATACTGGTTTGATAGCTGGTCTGGTCCAATAGGCGATTGATGTGGGTTGGTCAGACTGTGCGAGGGACGATACTAGAGATGTCTTTTCTCTCGTCTGTCCCTACAGTATACTGTATGCAATGCCTGTCCTCTCCCCTCCAATCCTGTTCCATCTGCATTGGTCGGTGTGTCCTTATCTTCCAATGCCCAAATGCAGCATGCAAGTTGATCAGGACTGGACTGTATAATCACAAAATTAATATATGAACATATACATAAGAAAGTATATTATAAAAAGTCTGTGGCTATGATGCAAAAAGAAGCATCCCCCAATTCTAGACCGGTTAGTTCAGTGACAGTTTAGAATTGTTCAAATCAAATAAAACTTTATTTATATAGCACATTTCATGCACAGGGGCAACAGTGTGCTTCACAGAAAAAGTGGTGGGGAGTACATACAGATCCTGATACTAATTTTCCAGAGGGCAGCAAAAAACAGAGACAGATTACTCAAGAGACTGGAATGGCCGTTTTCATAGAAAACACTGTAGACCAGGGAACCAGGGACTAGAAGTGCTGCTGTAGCGAGCGCAGGTGAGCATGTTCACAATCTGGAGATACTGATAGACACTGGGGGTGTGCTGTGTGTATCGGTGTGTCCATTTGTTTGTGTATCCATTACTCTACTGTATGCCTGCATCTTCGGGTCTCTGAGTGTACATGGACAGATTGTAAGACAGTGTTTAATTGTGTGTGTGAGTTGGGGGGGGTTGCACGCAGGTACAATACTGCATATTCTGACAAAACAACATATCAAACATAAATTACCTTTAATCACATTTTTGTATTTTTTGTATGTAAACAGCGAAAGGCGAGATATCATTTTGTGGTAAAGAATCAAACCGTATCCATGAAAATATAAATACAAACAGGCAATAAAAATGAAATGTAATCAGAATTTGCTTTTTTCGTTCCCATAGTCTATCCCAGCGTATTTACAGACGTCGCTTACAAAGCTCATAAGAAAGGGATAAAATAACACAAACTCCATCCATCAACCATCTTCTCCATCCATCATCCATCTTCTCCATCCATCATCCATCTTCTCCCTCCAATCATCCTTCCGCCCTCCTCTTCCGTCCGTCTACTCCATTTTGGACATCTCAAATTTGGTCGTCATGGCCTCCTGTGGATAGACGATGACAGTTAGACACACAGAAGAGGGCAAGCGACTGAACAATAAAAGATATACATCAAAGCAACGCAATCATCAAAATGGCTGTTGGGAGATTTTGCTGCGATTACACCATCTTCCTCTGCTCCTGTAGCTATGGGCGAGATGTGGGCTACTGTAAATGTCTGTCAGTGATGTTATGGGGATGTTTACATAATCTTCCGCTATTTCTGGAATGCATTACAGATCTGTAAGGGTAAATCTAGCAAGACTTGGACTGGGTGTAAGAACACAGCAAGTGTGAGACAAAGACCCCCAACACCCCCATCCCTCATCACCCCTCCACACACACAGCGCCCGCCCGCGCGCACACACACACACACACCACAGCCCCTACCACCGCTGTCAGCGTCTCATTGTTCTGCCCGACCAAGACAGGGGATAAACAGTCTGACGTAACCGTAGTTACAGCTGCAGTTAACTTGCAACTGGCGCCCCCTGCTGTTTGTGAGAGGAACAACAAAGCGCTGTGACTGTGAGATGACTCACCTCGTCTGAGTCCAGCAGGGGAGGGAGAGCACTGAGGGAGACAAGAGAGTGTCACTACGCAGAACATGAGCAGCGATACCACAGGTACAGAAGCATTTAGAGATTAGTAACTGCCGTCGGATTATATATTATCCACTCACAGGTGATGAACTGTCTTAAGGGCTCATAGGTACCAATAGCCAATCATAGCACTGCTGAATATCGTGACCTCCACACAACCCAGGGCAAGGTAGCACAGTATGCTCTGTTCGCCAACGCATGCACTGCTAATGTTATGAAGGCTCAGATATTAGTATAATTTGGTATGCTTAGAGTCATTAAATTTAGCATAAGATAAATCAGATTAGTCGATAGATTTTGTGTACCAGTCCCCCCCCGGCCCAGTATAATTTCTCATTCAAGCATGGTTTAAATACCCCCCACACGTTTGTATTGGTTTGTTATTTTATTTATTTCATGGTTTGATTGGTTGTTGTGTGAAACGAGACGTCATCTTCTGGTGTCGCTGCAGAAAAGTCTATCATTCTGTGACCTGTACTTCACGTTCTCTTGTAGTCGAACTCTAGACTGTCAGTTAGAGGTACTCTATACAACATTGCCTACAGTATAGCTAAGTAGCTAATAGTTTATCTAAGTAACTAACAGTTCAGACAGTTAGTTGTTAGTTGCTTACAGTGAGAGTGATTTAGAGTGAATTAATAGCGAGAGGAGGGAGTTTGGAGTGATCTTAAAGGACAATGCTCGTTTTTGACAACCTGGACCTTATTTACGACATAGTATAAGACGTTTGACTCACCGAGATCACTTTGGTGTAGTTCGGAGGCATGTAGAAGAAATTTAAAATCCAGCGCGAGCCAGTATATCCATGTAATGGCGGTGGTGGGGGCAACGAGAATGCAGCTTCTAAAAATCTATTTTCTGCCGCGAAACGGTTGTTTTCATCAATCTGTCTTGATGAATCGCTAGTTGTGCTTACATAGAGCATAACTGTTGTGGTTTTCACATGCCATGATCTTTCGAAACGTCTTTCGAAACGAAATAGCTTCCTCACTTGCTCCAGCACTAATGCGCACAGCGCGCAATCGTTGCTCCAGCACGCTGTGCGCATGCGTGCTGGAGCAAGTGAGGAAGCTATTTCGTGTCTAAAGACGTTTCTAATGATCATATTACAGAGGCATGTGAAATATACCACAACAGGCCTATGCTCTCTATGTAAGCACAACTAGCTTAAGAAACATGTAGTAAGAAACATGTAAAAATATTCGGATTGTGCTACATTTCACAGGAGAGCTCACTGAGACTGGTAGGATTACACCCAGTGCTTCCCATCTCGGAAAAACACATTTATCACTGTCTTTCCAGCGCATTTACGTATGCCCCTGAGCCTGCAGAAAAACTGCAGCTGGCTCAATACTGGAAAGATCAGTGAAATTAAATTTACATCTATTTTTCAGGTTCATGGTAGACAGACCACAAATAGGACTAAATGTCCAAAATAGTACACTACTTAAGTATATTAGGTAGTTAGTTTAGACTTTAGGAATTAGTTTAGTTTAAGATTCTACAGCCCCCTTAATTTGTAGCCCTGGCGACCACTAAACTGAAGGTGGACTTACACGTCTGCCATGGAGGAGGGGATGTTCTCTTCCACCCACTTCAGATCCTCATCCTGGAAGAAGAACAAGGACAAGAGACCGATCACAGTCTGTCTGACCAGATCACAGTCTGTCTGACCAGATCACAGTCTGTCTGACCAGATCACAGTCTCAGCAGGGACTTTAGTTCCCGAATCCTGTAGCCTTCGTGGCGAGGTGCGGTCAGACAGGGCTTGGAGAGAGACAGGAGAGTATAGTAGTAATATTGTTATAGTAGTATTGTTATGGCAGAGAGAGACAGGAGAGTATAGTAGTAGTATTGTTATAGTAGTATTGTTATGGCAGAGAAAGACAGGAGAGTATAGTAGTAGTATTGTTATAGTAGTATTGTTATGGCAGAGAAAGACAGGGGAGTATAGTAGTAGTATTGTTATGGCAGAGAGAGACAGGAGAGTATAGTAGTAGTATTGTTATAGTAGTATTGTTATGGCAGAGAGAGACAGGAGAGTATAGTAGTAGTATTGTTATAGTAGTATTGTTATGGCAGAGAGAGACAGGAGAGTATAGTAGTAGTATTGTTATGGCAGAGAGAGACAGGAGAGTATAGTGGTAGTATTGTTATGGCAGAGAGAGACAGGAGAGTATAGTGGTAGTATTGTTATGGCAGAGAGAGACAGGAGAGTATAGTAGTAGTATTGTTATGGCAGAGAGAGACAGGAGAGTATAGTAGTAATATTGTTATGGCAGAGAGAGACAGGAGAGTATAGTAGTAGTATTGTTATAGTAGTATTGTTATGGCAGAGAGAGCCAGGGGTCTTACCACTTTGTCAGGCTTGGCGGTCCCGTTGGTCTCTGCCTTCAGACCTCTCATCTTCACACCGTCTGCGAGGTCATAGCAAATACAACGGAGGGACATTGGAGGGTCATTGGAACTTTTCACCGTCTTACTGGCATGACCAACAGTCAGTGTCTGTATTTAAACATATACCCCAACGCAGAGAACCATACGGAAGTAGCAGACACAGAACATTCTGGAAATCAGCTACGCATCTCCACCTCAATTGTGCATTTCTAGGAGCGAGTCTCTTACCGAAGGCGTCGTTCACCAGCTGTTCCTTGGCCTCGTCATCGCTCTCCTCGTCCACCAGGGGGCTGAAGGCATATCTGCAAGGGGACAGGGGAGGGGTGGGATCCACAGGACAGAGTTAGGGGATGGTTCTCTCAGTCCAGTCAGGTGACTCAAGATCTGGCCGCAACCCAGCCAGAAGTAGCCTTTTGTGTCTGGTAAGAAGATTGTGACGTTTCATTTACACTCCAGTCAACTGAAGTCAGTTCCATCTGAGGAAAAATGTGACCACCACCGGAGGTTTGGTCCTGATGTAGGGCAAGGTCATTTTTCAGTTGTTTTTTTAGATTATGAAAGTGTAAATTGTAAGCTTTCAAATGATGTTCCATACATTGAAATCTGCTAATATTTGAAGAAGATATGCTTCTGTGAATGTTGGTACACCTGAAATCACTAAGCAGAGAAAAAGGGCTTCTAAGACTCAGAGATGTTCACACTTCTCACAGGACAAAATATGACTATTTAGTGATCCTAAAACGGTTGTTTGTTATATTGAGTGGGTTCTTCTCAACATAAATTTTCGTAATCTGAAAAAAAGGAAAGCAGTAAAATAAAATAAAAATAAGTATTTTTCCCTCTAGCGCATTTTAAGGACTGCCTAGATCAGGACCAAACCTCATGGCAGTCACTAATGTTTGGGAGGTCTTACTTCATCATGTAGGAGATGTGATTAGACGTCAGTACCTCTGGTTGTTGGCAGAGGGCCGCCACAGGAACATGATTACTAGCAGGATGGTGGAGAAGAGGAACGGCCAGAAGGCTTGATCGATCCACAGCTCCCTCCAATCCTGAGGACAAGGGGGATGGAGATGGAGAGAAGGAAGGAGAGAGAGAGAAACCGAATTGTAAGCGTATTGTATTGTATTGCACTGTACTTTAGATTGCTATTCTTGCACTTTGCCTTCAGCACTAGATTATGCTCCAAGTCACTTGTTTTAGAAGGAAGATGCACTTGTGAGTTCTGGCAAGTAGTAGTACATTGGCTTTTCCTACGTTAAATGCAATTATTGTTAGTCGCTTTGGATAAAAGCGTCTGCTAAATGACTGTAATGTAATGTAATGAAAGAGTGAGAGAGTGAGAGAGAGAAAAGAGAGAGAGGGAGGGAGGGGGAGAGAGAGGAGAATGAGAGCAAAGAGGGAGCGAGAGAGAGAGAGAGAGAGAGAGAGAGAGAAAGAGGGTCATATTGACTAGGGGATGAGGGCGGGTGAGCTCTACATTAGTAGTCTCTCCCTCTCTCTCTCTCTCTCTCTCTCACACACACACAGCATCAACTCACTTCTATGGGAGACCCTGGGCATCTCCACAGGCTGTGTTGTGAATAAGCTACCGGCTTGTACTGGCTTCTCTCCAAGACTGGTGTGTCCTGAGGACGAGCATGTGACAATATGCAACCAGGAGAGAAGCACTCACTGTCTGGCAGGGGGACATCCTGAAGGTCTTGTAGTACCAGATGATGAATATGACAGAGGCTGCAGAGGAAGGACAGACACAGACAGAGAGACACACATTATTCTATGTTTTATTTTTACCAATGTTTGAATACAATTTGGCTTCAAAATGACATCCCCGGTCTTGCCACGAAAGTAAAGCTCACATTAATGTGCAAATCCAACCATCGGTTTGAGAAAGACCGCAACAGTGGGAACATGCATATGACTGAACTCCCAGAGCAGCCTGTTCACACGCTGGCTTTGGGTTATTACCCCCCCCCCCCCCCTCCCACCAGACAGTTGCAACACATATAGTGTGACAGTAACTATATGCCTGAGTACTGTGAGTGAGGAGGACTTTGATTATTTAAATATTTTTATAATAAAAAACAAATTATATATATATATTAGCCTGTATTTAGTTTAGCCGACTAGTATTTCCTAAACGACAAGCAGAAGCTGTGCCGTGTCATCGTATAAACGATCTGCGTACATCCCTACTAACTACCCATTTCTTCTACATCCATCAAAAACAGACCTGGTGTCTATTTCTACCCGAGTTCTGTGGAGAGCCGGTTCCAGGGCGGTTCTGGTGGAAACAATCATTGTAAAGAACGGTCGCGGTTGACTCCGGCCACAGTACGGTAACCAGAACGCACCACAACGGGAGAAGGTGGAATTTCAGCAAGACTCACCGATGACGGCGAAGATGAGCGTGTTGGTGAAATGTCTGTAGAGAGAGAGCTTCACTACATTCCTCCTCAGGCGAAGCAGCTTCATGGTCTGGGCCAGGCTCACGAAGATGTGACGGCAGTGTCAAGGACTCACACACACATCTCAGGACACACACACACACACACACACACACAAAGACACTGCAGCAAGCAAGGTTCATGCACATACCCTGCACTGTCAGGAGTGTGTGTGTTCCAGGACACATACGACAATAACTACATATGACTTTTTAAGCCTCCTCTCAATACCATTCTGCTAAAATTTAGGCCCTGAATCCTCCAACTTTTATTAGATGTATTACTTCCGCCCCAGCGACAGCGCAGGGAGAGAGGTAATGTTTTCGATGGCGTATATGTGTGTGTGCGTGCGTGTGTTTTTTCTTTTAGCAGGATTAGGCAAAAACTACTGGACCGATCTCCACGAAACTCGGTGGAAGGGTGCATCATGGGCCACCTTAGAACCCATTCAATTTTGGAACAGATCTCGGGCCGGATCCTAGAATGAAAACAAAACTTAGAATGAAGCCAGCTCTCTGTGTGGGGGTGCTAGAGACACAGGGTTTGGACTGGGGTGTGCGGGGCGAGAGCCCGGAGAGCACCGCACTGCCCCCCCACTGGCTGTGACCCAAACCACCCAAACATGGACGGCCATTCACCTCCAATAATTTTTTGGACTAGGATTACACACAAACTACCAGACCTTTTCATGAAACTCTCTGGAGAGGTGTACAGTAGCATGGGCCAATTTAGAACCCAATCAATTTTGCCGTGCACGGAGCCATGAAATGCATTCGGGGACGGAGGTCTGTGCTCTCTGAGCACCATTTCTAGTTCGTTTCTAACCCTAGGAAGCCTCAGTTAGGAGTCTGGCAAATGACTTAGAGGAACTATCCTGCTCTGTCAGACCACAGCCGCTCCACCAGGCCATTCTAAATGAAGCTGACGATGAGCCTAATATAAGTAGGCCTGTAATTAAAAATGTAATTAATCCAGGAGGCTGTAGCTGCCTTTCGTGTCTAAACCAGTCTGTTTTCTAGAACATTTGCTCTGTTCTGAACTGATGGGGGAAGGGGGTGGACGCGGTCACCAACTAATACTAAACACTGAGAACCTCAGGGACAGAGTAACAGCACCTGACAAGAAAGAGAGGGGGAGAGAGAAAGAGAGATCTAACGAGAGACAGACAGACAGAGACCTAGCCAGAGAGAGTGAGACAGAGACATTTAGCCAGAGAGCTAGCCAGAGAAAAAGAGAAACAGATAGAGACCAAGCCAGAGAGAGACAAGAGCCCTAGACAAAGAGAGACCCAGCCAAAGAGAGACCTCGCCAGACAGAGACCTAGCCAAAGAGAGACCTAGCCAGAGAGACACCCAGACAGAGACCTAGCCAGAAAGAGAGGGGTGCAGTAGAGGATATCGACCAGCAGAGGGTAGAGTCGAGCTCAACCAGAGGAATGGCAGCCAGCGAACCACGTCATCTCCAGCCTGAGGGTATAGGGAGTGATGGAGGGGAGGAAGAGAGGAAAGGAGGGGATTGAGAGAGGGATGGGGAGGGAGAGAGAAAAGGAGGGGATTGAGAGAGGGATGGGGAGGGAGAGCGAGGGAGAAAGGAAGGAACGATCACAACAGGACAGGTGGAGAAAGTAAGGAAGAGAGAAGGGAGGGAGAGAGGATAAGAGAGGGGAAACGGCAACGCCACTCTTCATAAGGCCGTGCAGGATCGCATGGAAACCAGCAGCCCAATAGAGCCCCCAGCCAGAGGGCCACCTCCAGGAACAGACGGGCTGAGAGAGACCCTGGGAGAGACCCAGGGAGAGACCAGTGAGAGACCCAGAGAGAGACCCAGGGAGAACAGAGGCCGATCTAGCCAATAAGACAGACCGCTATAGAGTGAGGCCTGGGTTACACGGTGTCGACGCGAGAACGAGAATAACAGCTCACACAAGGGTAGAATCCTGGACAATGAGAACGAAAACACCCCTTGCGACGTTCTCAAAACTTCACAGGTTTTCACAACGCTTACGCACAGCGTAACAACGCAGTTCGGTGACTGCGAGGTGCAAACAGGAACCCAACGTCCTGTAAACGGTGGGGGGGGGGGGGAAACGAGCTTGTGTGACCCAGACCTATGACGAGCCGAAACTGACTGACTGTTTGCAGCGTGGTACCTGACTGGTCTAGATATGGGCCGACTCCGGTGTCAGCCTGCTTTTACTTCAATTAGCTATCACTTCCATTCAACACTCGTTAGCCAATCTAGTTCTATAAAGCAGTAAAACAAAGTTCATGATCTTCTCCATCAAGAGCCCAGATGAGTCACCTCACCTCCCCACTCTACAGAACACAGAAATAGAACGTGTGGAAGAATTTAGGCATCTGGCTAGACTATAATCTATCATTCTGCCACTATATCATTTATTTACGACACAAAATTAAACCAAAAATCGGATTTCTATATAGAAACAAATCCTGTTTCACCCAGGAGAGTAGAAAAAGGATTATAGAGAGTAACATCCTGCCAGTTCTTGACTATGGTGACACCCTGAACATGCTCACCTCAGCCCCTATCCTAAAGTCCATTGAGCCTATCTATCATAGCACCTTAAGGGGTTACAACTCATCATTGCATGCTCTACCAAAAATTGGGAGTGGCCGTCCCTTGAGCTCAGGAGAAAACATTTTATTTACGTCTAGAGCCCTCATTACCTACAGTACAGTATCCACCCTGCTCTCATTTTCTCTCTTTTCCTCTTTTTGTATTTGTCTGTGCTCTGCCACTGAATTACTGTATGTTGTTTGTAAGCAGGGTACATCTGTAAAAGAGACCTGGTCTCACTATGTTCTTCCCTGTGTAAATAAAGGCATCCTGCCTGCCTGCCTGTAACTATCTGTGTGATCCAGAGCAACAGTGAAAGGATATCCACCAAACTATGCAGGAGTCGGTGAAGGACAGAACTACTTTACACAGCCATGCGCTGCTGTCTCCGGGATCCTGGGAGAGAAGTCACACAGGTTAACACACATACACGCACGCGCACGCACACACACACACACACAACCACACACACACAAAAACCATCTCAGCACTCTCTAAGAAAACAATTTGAAAACAAACATGTTTAGAAGAAAAGCTGGCGGCCAGACTTACAGAGTTGACATTGAGGACGCCCTCGATGATGGAGAAGAAGAGGAAGAGGAGCCCCACCCCCACCACTCTGTGGAGCAGCGCCCCCAGCCTGGGCCTGGAAGAGAGGGAGAGAGGGAGGGAAGGAGGGAGGAAGAGAGGGAGGGAGGGAGAGAGGAAGAGAGGGAGGAAGAGAGGGTGGGAGGGAGGGAGGAAGAGAGGGAGGGAGGAAGAGAGGGAGGGAGAGAGGGAGAGGGAGGGAGAGAGGGAGGGAGGGAGGAAGAGAGGGAGGGAGAGATGGAGGGAGGGAGGGGTAGAGGGAGGAGAAGGGTAAGGGTGAGTGAGGAGAGATAAACAGACATACAGACTGTCAACGGAGCTTGATATTCAGAGTTGCCTTTATAAGCTGATACTAGGGATGTGCACGGATAGTCCTTTATAAGCTGATACTAGGGATGTGCACGGATAGTCCTTTAAACAGCTATAGGGTGCAGCTAGTCGGTTGGGAAATAAGTGCTAAGTCTAAGGGTAGCTAAGGGAGTCCAAGGGTTGCTAAGTGCCAAGGGATGCCACGCTGTGGATTTTAATTTTAAATACATGTTATTTAAATGTTATATTTATTTATTTATTTATTTGGAGAGCGAGGGAGTTTGTGTGTGAGAGTGAGAAAGGGAGGGAGGCTTAGAGCTGAGTACTCACTTGACGATACCGTAGCCCAGACTAGCGATGATGACCAGCACACGAGCCAGAGTCCTCTTCACCGCAGACAGGATCTCCGCAAACACCACCGCTCCATGGACTGAGGACACACGCGCACACACACACACACACACACACACACACACACACACACAAATACACACACACACACACAAACAACCTCAAAACATGTTGTGAAGTGTACCGTTAGTGAGGTCAGCTCTGTGTGTATGTCTCCATCCCTACAGTGTGTGTGTGTGTGTGTGTGTGTGTGTGTGTGTGTGTGTGTGTTTGTGTGTGTGCGTGAGAGAGTGTGCGTCCAAGCAGTCCAAGCTCTCTCTGTCCCAACCTGATTGTCCGTTGTAGCGTATGCTCTGGAACTCTGCGTAGTAGATGGCCTTCTCCAGCATGCCCAGGAAGATCACCCCCCCGATCCAGAACTGGATCCTCAGCAGGTCCCTCCAGTGGCAGGCCGACAGCCCCAACCACAGAGCCCCCATCAGCACGTACACGATACACATCACCATGTAGAACTGCGCGCGCGCGCACACACACACACACACACACACACACACACACACACACACACACTCTTGAACTGTGGTCAAATGTAGAGCATGCATATGCCAACAGCATGTAAAAGAACACACACATGCACATCGCACACACACATGAGCGTACACACACACACACACACAAAAAATCACACTCCCTCACACACATATACACAATTCAAATTAGGCCTGATGATATAGAGTAAATGTCGCTAGTTGGCCCAGTTTAGTGAACAGTAACAGGGTAGGAAGTGGGTCGAGTGGTTGGGTCATGTCATTTCCCCCCAGAGATTCGAAAAATGACTACCTCCCCACCTACCTACCGAAAGAAACACCCCCAAGCATACAAAGACACACCACATATACACACACATACAATCACACACCCACACAGTTAGATTTGCACCAGTGACAGCAGGGGGTGATGGGAAAAACATACGATCATCAGTGGCCAGTCAGTAGCAGAGATGTAGTCATGGGAACCGTGCATTCTGATCTGAACTGCAGGGAGGAGAGAGGACAAGGGTTAGTCTATGTGTGTGTGTGTGTGTGTGTGTGCGTCCCTACTCAGGCATGGTGTGTGTACTATTAATGTTATGTCTCGTCTTACTGGTGGCGAGGCTCTTGTTCCCGGCCGTGACCTCTGTGACCTTAAGGATGAACATGTAGGGTCCGTCCTCCCACGTCTTCGCCACGGCGTCGTTGGGATCCTGGGGCCCCTGGGAACGACGACAGGGGACACGGGTCAGGGACAGCAGACATCAACAGACAGAGAAACATGGTATCACAATGGCATCTAACAATGAAGATCAGTACAGAAAATAACGCAAAAAAACACACAAGTAACGGCAGCCTGACAGAGAAAGACAGCAGAGACATCAAAAAGAGTGAGTATGTGTGTGTGTGTGTACTTTTAAGAATGCTTGGCCTCAATTGAAACACTCCACCAAACCCAGCAGTACACAGAACCGGCATGGCTACATACCATACATGACATAAGTCATACAGTAGCTACCCTTGGGACGGCGTCTCTAGCCTGGAGGAAGAGTGGCCAGCCCCGCCAGACATTCAAACCAACACAGTGGAACAATGGGGTTTGATATCCCATTGTCTCCTAAACTGTGTGAACGGTCGGATGGAAGTTACCTCTTGTGAAAGACGGAGCGGTTGGCTGTTACCTTGGCTGCAGGGGCCGCTGTTGTTGCATGGGCTCCAGAATCTGCTGCAGCCTTGGCAGGAGCCAGTTTACCAGTGACAGCAGCAGCCTGAGAGAGAGGAGGCGAGAGGGGGGAGAACCGTTTTGAAGCGTGAAGCGAAGGATCAAGATAATTTGATATCCTGATGTCCCCTGCAGTATCGCCTAGCCTGGCCTAGTCTATCTTAGCCTAGCGTAGCTTAGCCTAGCCTGGCGTAGCTTAGCCTGATGACGTAGCTTAGCCTAGCCTGGCGTAGCTTAGTCTAGCCTGGTGAGACGTTGTTTTTCAAGCAGCCCCCCCCCACACAACGTAGTGCAGAAGAGATAAGTGACGTTGCATAATAGTTCTGTTTCAACATTCGGTTTGTAATAGCTACATTTCACAGGAGATCATACTGAGACTGGTAAAATTACACCATGTGCTTCCCATCTCGGAAAAACACATTGTCATACTTTTTCCAACGTCTCACTGGCCCTGTTGTTCCATCGCAGACCAGTGCGCGCCTACAGAACTGTAGCTACCTCAATACTGAGGCAATCAGCAGTACAGTAGTCTCTACGTGTCATGTCAGGTCACGCTCATGTAAGACATAATGAGAATAGCTTCTAAAGTCCAATATCATGAACTTATATTTAAAGCCTTGTTTTGAGCTATAAATAAAGATATCAGTGGATGGTCTCCATGCAACACGCATCATAGATCCAGATTAGGCGTAATCACATCTGATAAATGAGCCCTGCTTCTGTACCTCCGCCTCCCCGGCTGCCAGGCTCCTCCTCCTCTTCGTGGGATTCTGGGAGACGGCAGGCTAGGACAGAGTCAGACAGACACAACAGAGGATTTAACTTGTTGGACATCTTAATAACTTACACAAATAACATCCTGGACAGTCATAAGGTTTAAATGTCCATTGTACGCATTTACAAACTACATCAACCTATTTAACTAAGCACGTTAAATATGCATGTGGTTGATCCTGTTCCAACTGTCAGGGTTAGAAATGTGGGTTCACTCAGTAATTTAACCAGGCTAAGAACTACAGTAGTCTGCCTGGGCTTTAGTTCAGCGGGCTAAGAAAGGCCTGTAGAAGACAAGGGTTTGAGCCCACTCACCTGTTTCTCACTGAGTTCGATTGGCTTAACGTAGTCAGCGAGCGCAAAAGGGTACTGAGAAAAATAGTCATTACACAGTTATAACACCTTTATAACACAATAAGAAAGATTATAACTCATAACCATCAAGATAAAGATAGTTAATATGATAGCATGCTACCTGCTTATAACACTTAGCAGCACTGCACAAATAAATTCACTATTTCACACTATTGTGTGGTATTCTGTCAAAACTACAAGGAAAGCCATTGAGTATGTTGGTGCTGCCAAAATCCTAGTAAAACTCAGCAGGGCCAGAGTTGGTCACACCCTAGCTCCAGAATCTGTAAAGGGCCTCACAAAATGTCATAGCAAACACTATACTGTAGCTACACAGCGCTATGAAACACTAGGAAGGAAGGAAAAAAAATGATGATGCCTCAAAAAATGTCATAATAAAGTCTTGATACAATAAACATCATTACAGCAGAAATCCTAGACCCATGCTAGACCCATGGCCCCTACTGTACCGGGTTCATTTGCGGTCCACAATTGACAAGCGGGTATTCACGGAACGCGTAGAACCCACTTCCTCCTTCTTGCTTCACCTCCTTGCTGTTAAAGTAACTTTGCCGGTCCTCTGGGAGGAAGTGCGTCTGGCTGTTCTGGAGATACAGAGTCAGTCCAATCATGATGAGGAGTGTGAGCAAGCGAGCTAGTCTAGGCTAGCCTCGTGAGACCATCCTGATTTCGCGAGCTAGTCTAGGCTAGCCTCGTGAGACCATCCTGATTTCGCGAGCTCACATTCGGTTTCTCTCGCAAAGATAATATTGAAGATTACATATATTTATATTGAAGATTATACATCTTAACTCATATTGCTCTGATTGTACATAGAACATGGAACTAGTTGTGAAGTGAATCCTGTAAAGCTCATGCTCAAGTAAGGGAGAGGGGTATAGTCTGTCAGCCCAGGGCTGGTATGGGAAAGACAGGCCTAGTTCACAATGACAGACCCAACCTGTTGTAAACTCCCACAACCTTTTTCCCGAAGCATGTACTTGAACACTACACTCCCCCAGAAGCATAGGGTTGGAACAGAGGGTTTTAATGTGAATGCTTTAAGACGGGAGGCAGGGTTGGGATGGAGGGATAAACCAAGGAGAGAGGACAGGTTGGGAGGGAGGAAGGGATGGATGGATGAATGGAAGGAGCAACAGAGAGAAGGACAGAAGAGAGAGAGGCAGAGATTGAGAGAGGAAGATTTGTGACTTATACAGGATGGAGGGGGGGTTAGAGGGAAAGACAGAGGAACAGAGGAAGGTAAGGTATGGGGGGGGGGGGTTGAGGAAGGTAAGGTATGAGGGGGGGGTAGAGGAAGGTAAGGTATGGGGGGGGGTTGAGGAAGGTAAGGTATGAGGGGGGGGTTGAGGAAGGTAATGTATGAGGGGGGGGGTTGAGGAAGGTAAGGTATGAGGGGGGGGGTGAGGAAGGTAAAGTATGAGGGGGGGGTTGAGGAAGGTAATGTATGAGGGGGGGGTTGAGGAAGGTAAGGTATGAGGGGGGGGGGTTGAGGAAGGTAAGGTATGAGGGGGGGGGTAGAGGAAGGTAAGGTATGAGGGGGGGGGGTTGAGGAAGGTAAGGTATGAGGGGGGGGGGTTGAGGAAGGTAAGGTATGAGGGGGGGGGTAGAGGAAGGTAATGTATGAGGGGGGGGGTTAAGGAAGGTAAGGTATGAGGGGGGGGGGTTGAGGAAGGTAAGGTATGAGGGGGGGGGTTGAGGAAGGTAATGTATGAGGGGGGGGGTTGAGGAAGGTAAGGTATGAGGGGGGGGGTAGAGGAAGGTAAGGTATGAGGGGGGGGTTGAGGAAGGTAAAGTATGAGGGGGGGGTTGAGGAAGGTAATGTATGAGGGGGGGGTTGAGGAAGGTAAGGTATGAGGGGGGGGTTGAGGAAGGTAAGGTATGAGGGGGGGGTTGAGGAAGGTAAGGTATGAGGGGGGGGTAGAGGAAGGTAAGGTATGAGGGGGGGGTTGAGGAAGGTAAGGTATGAGGGGGGGGTTGAGGAAGGTAAGGTATGAGGGGGGGGTTGAGGAAGGTAAGGTATGAGGGGGGGGGTAGAGGAAGGTAAGGTATGAGGGGGGGGTTGAGGAAGGTAAGGTATGAGGGGGGGGGTAGAGGAAGGTAAGGTATGAGGGGGGGGTTGAGGAAGGTAAGGTATGAGGGGGGGGGTAGAGGAAGGTAAGGTATGAGGGGGGGGTTGAGGAAGGTAAGGTATGAGGGGGGGGGTTGAGGAAGGTAAGGTATGAGGGGGGGGTTGAGGAAGGTAATGTATGAGGGGGGAGGTAGAGGAAGGTAAGGTAAGCAGGGACTCACGTCCCGGTCGTTCATCTCGATGACCTCGTTGAAGCAGTGTGAGTTCCTCAGGTACCAGGAGATGTTGAGTCGGGTGGCCGTGTCAAAGCTCTCTACTGCAGCAACACAACACAGCAAGAAGACCCTCTTTACACAGCAAGAAGACCCTCTTTACACAGCAAGAAGACCCTCTTTACACAGCAAGAAGACCCTCTTTACACAGCAAGAAGACCCTCTTTACACAGCAAGCACACCCTCTTTACACAGCAAGCACACCCTCTTTAGCAACTCTTCAGGAAGCAGGCCGTGTCTCACAGAACAATGAGGAGTCTGTTAATAATATGGGCAGCTTCTGCAGTGACAGTTTGCACTTACATCTCAGCTTGATGTAGGTGTCCTTGAACATTGTCTTAGTGAAGACAAAAAACTG
The DNA here is from genome assembly GCF_949987555.1 of Borostomias antarcticus. Lineage (NCBI taxonomy): Eukaryota > Metazoa > Chordata > Actinopteri > Stomiiformes > Stomiidae > Borostomias > Borostomias antarcticus. The sequence continues at coordinate 36,669,109 of NC_140234.1, read as the reverse complement.
ATGCTTCTGCAGAATCTCCTGGAGGACAAGGCAACAAGGGGGCAAGATGACAAACAATTCTCAGGCAACTAGCTGGTAGACCCTTCATCTGTAGCAGACTTTGCATAGATGTCGTGGAACAGGTCCTTGACATACAGCTAAATTACTCCTAATAGCTAAGCTGACACAACAATACACTGGCTGCTCGTGGACTGTGATACACTACACTGGTTGGTTGTATTCTTAGCTGTTGCAGAAAGTTGAGAGAATGTGAAAATGCCTATCAATTTTCCATCATATCTGAAGTTTCTGCAACAGATAAAAACACAGAAAACCAGGTAAGGTGACCAGCTATATCAATGCTATATTGCTCTCAAATATCATGTTAATAAGGTGCAGGTATCTGTCTGGATCAAATTACTATATTTGGTATTGAACTATTATGAGAAAATACACTGCTATAAGCGCAGATCAAATGTTTGCCCGTGGGAAAGAAACGAGAGCTTAATTACATTACATCATATTACAGTCATTGAGCTGACGCTTTTATCCGCGACTTACAATAATGGCATTTAACATTTAACGTAGGAAAAGCCAATGTACCACTACTTTACTACTACTTGCCAGAACTCACAAGTGCATCTCATTTCTAAAACAAGTGACTAAGAATATAATCTAGAGCTGAAGTCAAAGTGCCAGAATAGCAAACTAAAAATACAATAGGTGCTTAAGAGGGAAGATCGTTATAGTACTTCTTGAAGAGGTGAGTTTTGAGCCTGTGGCGAAAGATGGGCAGCGACTCTGCTGTCCTGACGTCAGAGGGCAGTTGATTGAATACCACAGCCTAGTACTTCCTCATAGACCTAATGTTAGCTAACTAGCCATATGCCACAGCCATTTTGATTTGTGCACTTGATTCACACTGTGACAGGAAGTAATACACGTTGAGGCTGTAATGTTATGTTGTAACGTTAGCTATCACAGTGGTTGCAATGTTTAGATTGTAGCAGTAACACAGCGATCGTCCGTAATACTGAAAGCAATTATTCTTCAAGTCTGTACAAAAGACATCAGCATAGGATAACATTATAGGCTATTGCGATTGATTCAACGCAGAAAATGTATATACACTAATCAGAAAGTACATGGCTTGTGGGCTAGCGAGCCTGTCCTAGGTCTGGATAGAACAAGCCAGCCCTAGCTAGCTAATAGCTAAGCTAGCTACGCATGCAAGGAAAACTAGTGAACTCACGCTGCTGAGGGTTTGGGTCCATATACCCGGCTCCGACGCTGCATTTAATGGGCGTGTAAAGTGCATCAAAACTACTAATAATAACACTTTTGCCAAGTGTCCCGTCAGACGTCCTGGCTCCATGGCGCCGCCGCTTGTAGATGAAGATGGTGCGGTAGTCTCGCGACGCTGCGGTGACAACTTCGTTAGTTTGACCAAACAGGACAACAGGAAGAACAGAAACGTTTAAAAGACAACTCCGCCCCATGGATGTAGCCCCGCCCCCGGCGTAAAATTGCTCTTATTTTCCATAGAGCAATTAGATTACATTATCACAAAACAGCCATAATCTTGAGCGGCACTAAAAGCGAAAGTGGACAGAAGAACCTTCCTCTACTCGAGAAAGCAGTGGCACCGCTTGTGGGTGCTGAAGCATGTCAAGTTGATTGAAACCGATCGTTTTTGCTGTAAATAAACCTGCCACAGTATTGACCTATCTCATTTTGTATCCTAACTACCCCCCCTCACCACACACACACACACACACAAATTAATATGATGATCAGATGATTATGAAAAATTATGATCATCCGGGTTATAGGACCCAGAGTCATCCCAGCCTGCCTGTTCCTTCCCTGGTGCGCGTGGAAGGGGTGTGGAGCTGAGGTGGGATCGTTGCAAAGCTGGTCTGCGGACTCTGCGCAAACTTTACAGTTGTAGGAGTGTCCCTCTGTCCGTCTCTGTCGAGCTCCGCGACGCTGCTGTCCTAGTAAGTAATCCTGTTAGTTTCTTTTGACTGTTTACAATGCATTTGTTTTGATTTGTGACTGGACTATTTACATCTGCTGCGATAAAGGTTATTGCAGACAATCAGAGGGAGCAAAATTTTCACATGCTAGTATCTATAATTGCACTTGGGTCCTTTTCTGTTGTAACTTTCCTTCACTGAACTTTGTGTTGTTCAGATATGTTTCCTCTTCTCACATGTTTCCTTTCTGTTCACCTCTGTGCCTTAGACTGAAGATGTTCCTGGCCAAGAGACTCATTGGAGGCATCCTGGATGTCGTGAGGTAGACCTCACACACACACACACACACACACACACACACACACACACACACACACACACACACACACACCGAAACCCACTGTCAGTATAGCTCATACTCTGTTTATTATTCATGATTGTTGTTTGTAAGTAGCCAATATTATGCATTTAAAGTATATAATCACTTATCTCTGCTGTTTTTCTCCAACAGCAATATAGACCCAGCACAGTTTGTGCCCTCCGACCCTGTAAGTTAGCCCAGTTCTCTAGCCCTATAACTGTGTCATAACCCTCTATCTATCATAGCATCACTGTCATTTCATTCACTGGAAATGTTTTGTGTAAACAATACTCTCTCTTGTAGAGTGTGTGTTGGTCTGTCAGCAAGACTCCAGTGTGTATTTGTGTGTGTGTGTGTGTGTGTGTGTGTGTGTGTGTGTGTGTGTGTGTGTGTGTGTATGTGTGTTTGAGAGTGTGGGTTTTTCTAACAGTACCTGGTCTGTGTGTGTGTGTGTGTGTGTGTGTCAGCCCCCTCCTCGCAGACCGCTAGCCTACGCGGAGCAGAATGAAAACGACGAGGAGAGGCAGTTCAGGAAGGTGTTCCAGCAGCTGGCTGGAGATGTGAGTACTGGAATACTACACACTAATACTCACTGTAGTACTGGAATACTACACACTAATACTCACTGTAGTACTGGAATACTACACACCAATACTCACTGTAGTACTGGAATACTACACACCAATACTCACTGTAGTACTGGAATACTACACACTAATACTCACTGTAGTACTGGAATACTACAGACTAATAATCACTGTAGAAGCTTATTACTACGCACTGATACTCCACACCGGTTACTACACCCAACCTCAAATACTAGAAATGTCCTGTATATTACACTGTTTTACTACTGTACTATACTGTCTTGGGCGGCAGTTAGCTTAGTGGTTAGAGTATTTGACCACTGGCCAGTGACCGAAAGGTTTCGTGACTCTCTTTCGTGACTCATTGATGTTTCCAAAAATGACGAATCTGTGTTTTACAGAGATAGGTGGGGGGATGAGTTCGGTCCAAAATTGAAATTGAGTGAGTCATCAAATTGAGTGAGTCATTAAATTGAGTGAGTCATCACATAAAGGTCCACAAGCTTTTCCTTCTGACCCTGGCCTGGGCGCCATTTCCTTTTGTGTCTGGTTATTACGGCTCTCAGATTCGTTTTTTTCCCGGCTTGATTTCGTGTGATTTCCTAGTGTGTTTCTCTCGCTGCTACACACCTTGTCAAACTCCTGGCTGTCATTCTGTCTGTCCTTTACTACTCTGGTCTGTCATTCTGTCTGTCCTTCACTACTCTGGTCTGTTTGTACTACTTGCATTACCCACCCCGCCCTCCCCTCTCCTCTCCCTGCCCCACCCAGCCCTCTAATCTGGAGCCAGGGCTCAGAATGTGGCTTATCCAGACAGCCAGGCATTTACGGCACGGCACTGAGGCCTGTGAATACTATGAGTGTCAATCACTCTTTGCTGCCAGCCAAAAGGAGTTGTTTTGTATGAGTTTACATGACTGTTAAGAGGCCCTATTGGAGGACGAAACCACTGGTCCCGCCCCCTGGGGGTTCCAACAGTCAGAGCAGGATGAGAGACCAGTTCTTCCTCTTTACGTGTGTGTGTGCCTGTGCGTGTGTGTGTGCATTCCTACCATTGTCTGACTGGGCGGAGCTCCCGCCGGGGGCGGTGTGTGTGTGTGTGTTTTTTTTGTGAGTCATAGCTGGGAGTGTGCAGCGTACCAGTTCCACTAGCAGGCAGGCTGGTTTGTGAGGCAGCAGTAGTGGTTTAAAACATGATAATCACTCCCAGCCTTGCAGGGGCCTCTGTCCACATGAGAGGGGAGACACGCTTGATAATATAATGTTATTCATATTCACTATTTCACTAACAAAACACATTTCCTTTTTTTTGTTGCTCCCAATAAGTAGGCTAGCACCTTGCATGGAAGCTGTCACCATTGGTGTGTGCATGTGTATGAATGAGTGATTGAGAGGCCATTGTAAAGTGCTTTGGATAATATACTGTAGGTGCAGTCTATTTACCATTTAATGGGCTTTTCAAGCTTGTTAGGCCTACTACATACATATGTATGTTCTGAATCTCAGCGTTGCAAATCATGTGTAATAAGTTTCTCTGCATAGTTATCTAGCGTTAAAGCAACTCAGATGACTTTTTGACTGGTTATAAAGCAGTCTCATTTTAATACTGATGACTCTATATTACCTACATTAGCAAATGTGTTCATCCGCGAGAAAATTGTCTGTTTCTTTGTAGTTATTCTATAGATATCTGCTCGGCCAGTCGTCCAGAAAGGACCAAATTATTTATTTACCTCGTCGCTCGTCATCCTGGAAACCAGACTTCCTCGCAAAAAGGTTTTGGCGATACCGTCTGGACTTCCAGCCGCCCAGGACAGTTTGAGTGGGAGGGAGTACTGACCTTGATAGACAAACTCCGTCAGACAATCAGTGTAACAAAAACATAGATCCAACTTTTGCCAAGTTTGAAAACATAGATCCAACTTTTGCTAAGTCATCCTGACTTTTTGCTGGCTTCCAAAACCAATGCTGGGCTAGGCAAGATATATTTACATCAGGAAGTGGTGGTACTCATGTGAATGGGGTCTTTCTTGGAAAACACTATCGCTTTTGTCCACAGGTGCTGCTAAAATAACACAAACTGAAAAACTCTTCGTAGCTGCTTTAAAGGTAGCAGTCAGTTACTCATATAGTATATCTCACCCTCACCTTCAAGGTTCAAGATCTGTTTTATTGGTCATGTGTACGGTTCACACATACTAGGAATTTGCCTAGGGTTAAAGTTGCACTGAAACGGACGTTTGAGATCATCTAACTTCCGTAGTTTGACGTATTTCCGAGGCAAACAAGCTATGAGGGTGGGACATATGTTTAGAGGAATTTGATTGGAACATTGATAAGTGGACGGGTTTTAAGAACTTTAGACAGATTCGATAGAAGGATAGCGTTGATTGACGGGTGGATGTCGTGAGATTATTGGCCTAAAATCTACCTGTTGTCGTCATTGCACGTGACCTACCGTTTTCCAGGAAGTAAGAAATTATATACTTTGATAGAAGATTACAACAAAAGTAGAATTTTGTAATTTTTTTGGCATACATTGTTGAATAGGTGAACACTATGACCAATTATGTGAACCAAAATGGGACAGAATGCTTTTTTCATTTCAGTGTGACTTTAAGGCATACACTGTTGCATATGACATAGGACAGGGTGCAGGGCAGGACAGTTCAAAGACATGACAGTGCAAATGCAAGACAAAATACAGTGCAAATATGAAAAACAGTACTAACAGTCTTGTCTGTCTGTCTGTCTGTCTGTCTGTCTGTCTGTCTGTCTGTCTGTCTGTCTGTCTGTCTGCCTGTCTGTGTGCTGCAGGACATGGAGGTCAGCCCCAACGAACTCATGAACATTCTCAATAGGATCATCGGCAAGCGTAAGCCCTATTCCTAACATAGGTGGCGCTATACTAGTGTTTATCGTTGCATTCTAATACGCTTATGTACAGTATAGGGGCGTCTGACAACAGCACTATATTGTGTGTGTGTGTGTGTGTGCGTGTGTGCGTGTGTGTGCGTGTGTGCGTGTGTGCGTGTGTGTGTGTGTGTGGGTGTGTGCGTGTGTCTATTCCAGATGGTGATCTGAAGACTGATGGTTTCACTATTGAGTCGTGCAGGAGTATGGTGGCAGTCATGGACGTATCCTTTAAACTCAGTGTCACAGTATAGGACACACACACACACACACACACACACACACACAAACACACACACATACACACACACACACACACACACACACACACATAAACACACACACATACACATACAGCTGTGTGCCTGTTTGGCCTTTAATCCTGAGCTTACAGAGTGACAGCACAGGCAAACTGGGCTTCCACGAGTTTAAGTTCCTCTGGAACAACATCAAGAAATGGCAGGTGAGTCCATCCCTCATGCTGAGATGTCAAACTACAGGACTTTTGGGCTGATTTATCCCTGATTCACCCCTCCCGACAATCGGAGGGAGAAATCGGTCTGGGATCTTGGTCGGTGCCGATGTTCTACACGGATTATCTTGTAATGTGAGGAGTTAACACATTTCTTAAAACTCCCGATCGGCTTGCAGACTCTTCGTATTTGATATTTAGGATTTCAAATCTGGATTTTACGTCACTACTTTATGAGCGAGACCACAATAGAAAACAAATGATGTGAGGTGGCTCGTTGCTCCCTCTGGCACGATAATCTTAATATCCTGAAGAGTGTGATGAGCCATTATTTTCAAATCACGTGTGCAGTGCATGTTTGAGATTAGAAAGAAGAACATCTGTTAAGATTAGGATTATCTCCTTATGTGCGTGATGCAACCCAATTTCGAAATCAGTTTTAAAAATTCTGTAGTGTGAGCCTGCCATTACATGTGTTTCGCCACGTATATTCCCACATAATAACAAATGGCACATAGTTTTATCTTAAAGGAGTAGTGAAGGGAAAATGCATGTTTAGCCCTGTTTTAAGGTTAATTATGATCATATACAATGGTTCAGATCAAAACGTTGACAAAACTAGCACTTTTGAGAAAGTCTGATAATTGCTCTACCACCGTTTAGGTCATACAATGGATGTGGGTGGGCACCGTGAAAAATCATTCAAAAAACATGTTAAACTCTCAATTTCAAAGACAAGAAGCTCACCGAGGGTGTAATTGGTGTCCGTTGGTGTTCATCAAATTTCCCGCAAAGTATGAATCCTGTAGGGTTTTATTGATCATTTTATAAAATCCATTGACTTGTATTGAAGCGACCGTTGTAGATGTGTAGATCAATCCGCAGAGGGGATTCAGGAAGCGGAACTACTTCAAGGCATTGCGTGAGATCGGAATCAGTTCAAGCGGAAGTTTACACACGTATGTGCTGTGACTAAATATTTATATGCTAAATATTAAAAAAAGCCTTTCCAGATGAAGTAGAATCTTACTTTATTGCGAATTATATGTCAGAACGCCAACTAACACCTCGGTGAGTTTCTTGACTTTGAAATTGAGAGTTTAACATGTTTTTTGAATGATTTTTCAAGGTGCCCACCCACATCCATTGTATGACCAAAACGGTGGTAGAGCAATTATCAGACTTTCTCAAAATTGCTAGTTCTGTCAACGTTTTGATCTGAACCATTGTATATGATCATAAGTAACCTTAAAACAAGGCTAAACATGCATTTTCCCTTTACTACTCCTTTAAAAGCTGAATGGTTGATGATAGAAACAGCTGATAGATGAGCACCCACAGTCTCATCCTCAGTCTCATCCTTAGTCTCACCCTCAGTCTCATCCTCAGTCTCATCCTCAGTCTTATCTTCAGTCTTATCCTCAGTCTCACCCTCAGTCTCATCCTCAGTCTCATCCTCAGTCTCACCCTCAGTCTCATCCTCAGTCTCATCCTCAGTCTCACCCTCAGTCTCATCCTCAGTCTCATCCTCAGTCTCACCCTCATCCTCAGTCTCACCCTCAGTCTCATCCTCAGTCTCATCCTCAGTCTCACCCTCAGTCTCATCCTCAGTCTCACCCTCAGTCTCATCCTCAGTCTCATCCTCAGTCTTACCCTCAGTCTCACCCTCAGTCTCATCCTCAGTCTCACCCTCATCCTCAGTCTCATCCTCAGTCTCACCCTCAGTCTCATCCTCAGTCTCACCCTGAGTCTCATCCTCAGTCTCATCCTCAGTTTCACCCTCAGTCTCATCCTCAGTCTCATCCTCAGTCTCACCCTTAGTCTCATCCTCAGTCTCATCCTCAGTCTCATCCTGCTGTATCTGTTCTGCCTCCTCAGGGGATCTATAAGTCACATGATGCGGACAGGTCTGGGATCATCAGCTCATCAGAGCTGCCCCGCGCCTTCAAGGCTGCAGGTGAGACTAGACTAGCGTGGGGTGGGGTGGGGGCTGAGGCCTGTGAGACCAGACTAGTGTGGGGTGGGGGCTGGAGGCCTGTGAGACCAGACTAGCACTGGGGGGGAGGACCTGGCTCTAGGCCTGCTCCCCCTGCTCTTGTCATATCAGAGGAGACAGACAGACCTTTTTATAGGTAATGGACTGGGTCCTTACCGGCTGTGTTTTATCTCATAACTGTCCCTCCCTGCCTTCTGCGTCGTCTCTGGCTGTCTGCCCTGTCCCTCCCGTGTCTCTGGCTGTCTGCCCTGTCCCTCCCGTGTCTCTGGCTGTCTGCCCTGTCCCTCCCGTGTCTCTGGCTGTCTGCCCTGTCCCTCCCGTGTCCAGGCTTCCCTCTCAACGACCAGCTGTTCCAGCTGATCATCCGCAGGTACAGCGATGAGCACGGCGACATGGACTTCGACAACTTCATAGGCTGCCTGGTCAGGCTGGATGCCATGTGTCGTAAGGATCTCCTCCCTCAGATTACAGTCTATCCTGCAGTGTAAATTTCATTTGGGTTTGTTTGAAATTGCATTTGTGTGTGTGTGTGCGTGGTGTGTGTGTGTGTGTGTGTGTGTGTGTTTGTGTGTGTGTGTGTGTGTGTGTGTGTGTTGTGTGTTAGGAGCCTTCAAGACCCTGGATAAGGACAACAATGGAACGATCAAAGTGAACGTACAGGAGGTAGGATATTTACCATAACTATTATAATGATATTGATAAAGGCACTGATGTGGCTCATGCACATATCTATATATCCCTCTCATCTCTCCACAGTGGCTTCAGCTGACCATGTACTCATAAAACATCAGAGAAATCCTGCACAGTCATCTCACCCCTGACTCTTCTCTATCTTCCTCTCTCTCTCCCTCTCTCTTTCTCCCTCTCTCTCTTTATCTGTATCTGTTTATATTAGTGTCCATCCCTCTGTTGCCCAATATCCAGTGTGATGGTACCAGTGCATTCTATTCTAGTATTTTCCTGCCACTAGAGGGCAGCACTAGTCAAATAACCCCTTTCCCTCTTTCAATGCCATGCTCTTTCTGCCACCTGGGACAGTTTATACGTTTCAAAGCAATGTTCTCTCTGATACATTAACATATAGACTGTATTGGTCTAGATGCAATGTAATATACAATTCTCTTATGCTCAATAAAGTGGAAATATTGATATATATTCACTTTGGTGTCTCATTATTTGCATTAAACCCTCAATAATCCACAACATACTTTCCAAAGGAGCCTTTATCTGTTAATCAAGACTGTTTCTCTATTCATTAAACGTTATACTTTCCATAAAACTAGCACATAGGAAAAGTATCCCTTCAGAAATGTATTTTATTGCTTTTAGGCACAAGTGTAGACCATAGTGAGAGACAGACAAGGCCTAGCTAGGCTATAGCTTGGCTGCCAGTTAACGTTTATTTACACAATGCATGGACAACAGGAAAGCGGAGCGCACAGCAGCCGCTCATGACGTGCGCAGGTAGGCTACCTGTTTCCAGAGCAACTAGAAAGCGGATAAGCCCCGATCGTGAGTGAAGAGAAGAGAAGAGAAGAGAAGAGAGATGGACTCGTGTTCGAGCCAATAGAAGGAGAGGAGAGCGGCCCAGGGGCGTGTCCCTGGTTTACCTGGCCAGCGGGTCTTCAGAGGGAGATTCTTCGCGAAGATGCTGAGAGCGCTGAGGTACAGAGATATAGCCTATAGTGAATTGGCCGGCTGAAGTCTGAACTCTAACGTGAAGAAAAAAAGGTAAAAATTGAGCGAATGAGAATTCCTTAATATAGGCTACTTATAGCTTAGTTTAGAACGACTTTTTAAAGCTAGAAATATGACAATGCCTGCATTAGTTTATTGTTTCCTAAATGATAAGGCGTTAAATAGTCGGGTAGAACTGTAACAGTAAACTAGACTATGATATTAGAGTAGCCAACATCGGACATATTTATGTTGGCTATAGCATAAAGTCTGCATCCAGACATGTTGATTAGCTAAAGAACGCACTTGCCGGCATTCGGTTGCTGATGTTTTTGTGTTTTTGATAGGAATACCCTAGCCTTCACATTGGTTAAAAAATAAAAGAAAAAAGAAGTGAAGTGAAGAAGCAGGCACTACCTTAACTTCTAACCTACTGTCAACTCACACAATATGCATGAACTGCAACTTGATTTGTTTTCCATTCGTTTTATTTCCAGTTCTGATAGGCTTGAACTTGTTGCAAAACAAATAGCCTGCAGGGATGTGAGTCTGTGGGGTTTCTGGACGACTGGCTCCTCTGCTGTGAAGTCCCCTCTGAGTCTTACTGAGGGAGACTCCATTTCTGCTCTCTCCCCAGGCGCTAGCATCCCCAGCAGCTTAGTCTCTCCCCAGGCGTGCTCACCTCCCCGGTAGCTAGTCTCTCCCCAGGCGTGCTCACCTCCCCGGTAGCTAGTCTCTCCCCAGGCGTGCTCACCTCCCCGGTAGCTAGTCTCTCCCCAGGCGTGCTCACCTCCCCGGTAGCTAGTCTCTCCCCAGGCGTGCTAACCTCCCCGGTAGCTAGTCTCTCCCCAGGCGTGCTCACCTCCCCGGTAGCTAGTCTCTCCCCAGGCGTGCTCACCTCCCCGGTAGCTAGTCTCTCCCCAGGCGTGCTCACCTCCCCGGTAGCTAGTCTCTCCCCAGGCGTGCTCACCTCCCCGGTAGCTAGTCTCTCCCCAGGTGTGCTCACCTCCCCGGTAGCTTGGCCTCGGTCAGGCCACCAGCTCTGCCCTCGCCTGCTGATTAAAACACTGACATACAGGACCAGCATCCTAGTATACTGTACTCATACTCATAGCTTTAATAGATCTGGTGAAATCTGTACTTACTTACTTAATCCTCGTCGTTCCTTGAGGAACATTCGGCTGCGACTACTTGCTTCCTAATACTAATCTGCATGGTTAGTATTCCCCGATGTCCACTCTTCTCTGCGTTCTCACGCCTCTGCTGGGCTGAGTGGTGAAGCCAGAAGGAGGAGGTCAGGCCGGGGTCAGTTGGGGCGTGGGGAGGGGGGGGGGGGGGTTCAGAGTTCGGAGACCTTGCATCTCGCCGAGCATCTGTGTACACTCATGAAAGGCAATCGCGCCACTTCATCAGCCTGTTAAAAAGCATCAGAGGCATCAGACACCTGTCCTCCACCCCCACCCCCCTCCACCCCCCTCTCACCAGGGGACCCATTGACTTCCTGACCAGGCTGTGAGTCAGCACACCTATCTCTCTTAGATATCGCTCATTCGCCATGCCGTCGATGTACTAACCTCCATCTTGCCGTCTGCCGGATGCATAACCCCTACCGAAAGGCTCGGTGTGTCTAGCTGGACATTACTGTGCTGCTGTTCATATACTGTAACTGTCCACACACACCACACATTTTCTTCTCTCTCTCTCTCTCCCTCCCTCCCTCTCCCTCTTCCTCTCTGTGTCTGCGTGGTGCCAGCCTGGTTAGGCAAGTGGTGGTTAGAGGTAATTATAAGGAGGCTGCTGTATGTGCTGCTGACAACAGGTCTTCCTCTGAGCAGAATGGGGACCTGGAGGATGAGGAGGAGGGGGGAGGAAGGGGGGGGTGGGGCTGGAGAGAGAATGAGGATGCCAGGATGTGTGGGTGGGTGGGTGAAGAGGGGCTCTGTGGTCTGTTCACTGTTATCGAGCTCCAGTGAACTGTAGGCTGTTATTATGTTAACCAGAGAATGGCATTTGATAGGAGAGAGACAGATGAAATGAGGGGAGAGGAGGGGAGGGGAGAGGAGGGGATGGGAGAGGAGACGAGGGGAAAGGAGTGGAGAGGAGGGGAAGGGAGGGGAAGGGAGTAGAGGAGAGCGGAGAGGAGGGGCGGAGAGGCTGGGAGAGGAGAGGAAGGAAGAGGAGAGGGTTATAGTATTAGTGCCAGTTTTTCTTGCAGGACCTGTTCTGTGGCCTATGGTCGATATTGACACACAACAATTTCTTCAACTGACATTGGTTTTCCATTTCTCACACATAGATTTCCCTTTGACTTAAACTTCTATTGAGACTGCCTCATTTGCTGAAGTGGAGTGAGTAAGATAACTAATGTACTGTGAATCTACACAAACTGTTTCTATTCTCTTCCAGGAATCAACTCTCCTCCTGGGATATTCGCACAGTCAATCTGAAATAAACCGCTCCAGCGCCCAGATAACATCCGTTCCTTGGAGAGACACATCCAATTTCTTTCAGTGGTAGTCTTAGGTCTTTCCAACACAGCTCCACCCCCTTCCTGAGACAGCCCCGCCCTCCTGAGTCAGCAGTGGACTACAGCAAAGATGGCCGCCGAAACGCCCGTCATGACGGAGCAGGAGGAGCTTCAAAGGAGAGCCAATCAGGTCACAGATGAGGTAATGTCACTTACTACTGTCTAATGAGCCCTCATCTAATTTAGAGTCACCTTTACTGCTAAAGCAGTGCTGCACACTACCCAGAAGCCCTGGTGTACAAGACACAACTGATAAGAATCATAAGATCACATACTGGAAGAGAAAACACAATAGTAACAACTTAGTACTGACTAATACTGTATAACTTAGAACATCTTAAACTGTTCCATAGCTACACTGGGGATGTGTTCCCAACACACACACACACACACACACACGCACACACACACACACACACACACACACACACACACACGGGGACACACACGCACATGCACGCACGCACGCACGCACACAGCCTTCCCCTAGCAGACAGTGCAGTGGTCCCCGGAGTAAAAGGCTAGAAGAGATGACGCCCGGAGCTGTTTGAAAGGTTACAGCTCCGCCTGCAACACCTGCCAGAGCCAGGTCCCGTTCCCATGGCGACGGTGTACAGCGGGGGGGTGTGCAGGGGTGATGTCACCCTCCCTGAGGCCTGCTGGCTCCCGGCGGGGGTCTCCCCTCCTTTAGGAGGTTACTGCAGGTCAAAGCTAGGGCCGGCACCTGGCAGCCTCCTCAGGTTGTGCTTTCTTTCATATTACAATCAAAGTTGCGAAGAATCCACTCAATATAACAACCAACAGTTTTGTGAGAAGAACGAACAGCTCTGAATCTTTGAAGCCCCATTTCTCTGCTTAGTCATTTCAGGTGTACCAACATTCACAGAAACATATCTTTATTTGCAGATTTCAATGCATGGCACATCAGTTGAAAGCTTACAAAGTACAAAATGACTGAAAATTGACTTTGTCCACCAAAGCACCAGTTGCTGTCACAATGTTATGTTGCTCACCCAACTGGCTATGTCCATGTCTATGTCCAAGTCATTTACTACTGACAAATGTAAGATTAGATTAAAAGCCCACATGGAATTATCATCCTACGCCACACCTAGACCCAAACAGGCAGCACACTGGTGGGGGAATATACCCAGGAGGCCTTGCAGGTTTTCTCCACCAGCACTCACCTACTCACATTCTTCTGACATGACTCTGCTTGTTTGTGTGTTTATCTCTCTGGTTCTCACCATTTGGAAATAAATGTGATGTATAAATGTGATGGATACCATCGAGGTAATCAACATGGCTCTTTCCTCTCCTCCACCAGTCTCTGGAGAGCACCCGACGCATGATGCAGCTCGTTGAGGAGGTAAGACCAGCATCATACAGTCATTCTCTTCTTCACCTTCACCTTCATCATCATCATCATCATCATCACTAGAAACAACATACTGTTTCTAATGTTATTATACATATATCGTATAATAACATTATAAGACTTAACCCCTTGTTAGTGATCATTCAGCCGGAAATACAGTGCACAATCTAAAGTAATTACAGGAGACAGACACATCTTCATCTGAGCACTGAGCACCATCCTCTATTTCCTGTGTGAGTGGGTTTAGAGACTGATAAGCAGACAGTGTATCTCACAGCGCTGTAGGAAGTGCTCTGTAACAATAATAGTTCCAGGCTAAATCTTTATCTTTGATCTATCATTGGCCCTGTGTGAGCATGTATACCGTGGACATCAGTAGTGTACATCCCCCACCCGGCTCTTCACACACACACACACACACACACACACACACACACACACACACACACACACACACACACACACACACACAAACACACGCACACACACGACCCAGCCATCAACGTCTGGTAGAATAAGTGCTCCGCCAGTGTTATGTACCTTTTCAACCAAGTGAGCAGACCTGTCTTTGAGTGACTCCAGTATTGTCCCTCGCTTTAGCTCAGTCAGGGGCATAAACACACATGTAGGAGCGTATGTGTTAACCCCATCACACACACACACACACACACACACACACACACACACACACACACACACACACATACACACGCACACTCACACGCACACACACACAAACACACACACACCGGGCATAAACACACACATAGAATGGTATGTGTTAACCCCATCACACACACACACAAACACACACACACACACACACAACGGGCATAAACACACATAGAACGGTATGTGTTAACCCCATCACACATACACATACACACACACACACACACACATTTAACACCTGCCGCTCTCTCTCCTGGAGTTGTATGTACGTTATAGTAACCCAATCATAAGTTCATGAAAAATGCAGGGTATTTTGAGAGAGAGAATTCCATACCAACTGTCTGTTCTCCACAGAGTAAAGACGCGGGGATACGGGCTCTGGTGATGCTGGATGAACAAGGAGGTGGGGGATGAGTCATCAATTTTGTCCCCCCCCACACACAACATGATCTGTGTGTGTACAGCATGTACCGCATGTCTATACTGTCTGCGTTTGTCTGCTGCCACAGGGTAGGTGAGATGTGACATGTTCTGGTCTGAGTTTAGCAGGGGGATGAACAAGAAGGCATCATACCGCCCACCACCAGCACTACAACTAGAAATGGTGCTCGGAGAGCACAGATCTCCACCCATGAATGCATTTTCATGGCTCTGTGCGCGCATGTGTGTAAGCAAGCAGGATATGTTTGGTATTGCTGCATTCGTTAGGCCAAGAGCTCTATGACAGTCCAAACCCTGTGTCTCTGTGACCTTACCATGTCGAGATATGGCCGTTTCAAGTCCTCCCCCATTGACAATGAATGGGGGTAATCTTTTGTTCCTGAGTGCAAAAATTGAATGGAGGTGAATGGGCGGCTGTGTTTGATTGGCTCTGCGGGCCCCCTTCGGTTCGGATCTGCTCCAAAATGTAATGGGTTTTAAATTGGCCCATGCTACACCCCTCCGACAAATCGACCCATGCTATACCCCTTTTCATGAAAATCAGCCTGGTAGTTTTTGCGTAATCCTGCAAACAAATAAACCAATCAATAAATAAACCAATGGACCAACACACGCCACTGAAAACATTCATGAATAGGTAATGAATGGGCAAGCCTATGACATAACGTTACAGTATTAATTCCACGTAAGCGTTCCCTCCCTTGTCTCCTTCACCCCTTCTCTGCTGCCCCCTGGGGGCAGAGCAACTCGAGCGCATTGACGAGGGCATGGAGCAGATCAACAAGGATATGAGGGAGGCGGAGAGAAACCTGACTGACACAACCGAGTGCTGTGGCGTGTGTATCTGGCCAGGCAGTGAGGACATGTGAGGACTGGCTGGCAGTTGAAACTCTCACTGGTCTCAATTTGTCAGTTGGTTAGTCAGCCATCCAATTGGCTAGCCGGACTTGTGTCTGCTCAAACCATCCACTCCAGGTTGCACTACTCTATGCTATGATGCCAGTGTTGGGTTTCAAAATATTATTTTTGATCAACTGCCATCACACTAGTTGCTGTTTTTGTGTGTTTTTTTGTGTGTTGTGGGGCTTCAGTGATAAGCAGTTGTATTATGGTGCGTCGTCCTGTCCTCCTTCCCTCTCTCTCTCCACCTTTCCTCCCCCTCTCTCCGCTTCACCTCTCCTTTCCTCACCCTCCTCTCTTCTCCCCTTCCTCTCTCCCCTCCTCCTTTCCTCGCCCTCCTCTCCCCCTCTCTCATCTCCTTTCCTCCCTCTCTCCTCTCTCTCTACTCCTCCCCCTCCTCTCTCCCCCCTTCCTTTCCTCCCCCTCTCTCACCTCCTTTCCTCCCCCTCTCTCCACTTCCTCTCGTTTCCTCCCCCTGTCTCACCTCCTTTCCTCCCTCTCCCCCCCCTCCTTTCCTCCCCCTCTCTCACCTCCTTTCCTCCCCCTCTCTCCACTTCCTCTCCTTTCCTCCCCCTCAATCACCTCCTTTCCTCCCCCTCTCTCCACTTCCTCTCCTTTCCTCCCCCTCTCACCTCCTTTCCTCCCCCTCTCTCCACTTCCTCTCCTTTCCTCCCCCTCTCTCACCTCCTTTCCTCCCCCTCTCTCCACTTCCTCTCCTTTCCTCCCCCTCTCTCACCTCCTTTCCTCCCCCTCTCCACTTCCTCTCCTTTCCTCCCCCTCTCCCCTCCTCCTTTCCTCCCCCTCCTCCTTTCCTACCCCCTCTCTCCCCCTCCCCCCCCCCCCCCCTCTCTCTCTCCACCCCTCCCCTCCCCTCTCCTGTCTTCCCTCTCCCCTCCTCTCTTCCCCAGAGCAACTGGAGCGGATTGAGGAGGGCCTGGACCAGATCAACTCGGACATGAAGGAGGCGGAGAAGAACCTGACGGACCTGGGCAAGTGCTGCGGACTCTGCTCCTGTGATAAGTAGGTGCCGGGGGTCCGGGTTGAGTTGACGAGGCGCGGGGCGACGTTGGCCGCTTACTAGAGTCACATCCATCACTCACCCAGCCTCCGCTTCACTGTCTTGTTTGCTTGCCTACCAGTGAGTGTGTGTGTGTGTGTGTATGTGTGTGTGTGTATGTGTGTGTTGACTATGTGCAAAACATTTTAGACAGACAACATTTCATAGACATTACAGATCACTCTATTGGCACACTGATCGGTAACATTTGTAAGGTAAAGCTCTGTGTGTGTGTGTGTGTGTGTGTGTTTGTGTGTGTTATTGTCCAGACTGAAGAACTTTGAGGAGAGCGAGGCCTATAAGAAGGTGTGGGGGATGAGCCAGGACGGGGTGGTGTCCAGCCAGCCGTCCTCACGAGTGGTGGACGAGAGAGAGCAGATGATCATGAGCGGAGGCTACATACGCAGGTCAACAGGCTCCTGTGTCTGGGTCAAAATCAGTTTCAAACTACCCTTACAACAAGAGTGTGTTTATAACTGAAAATACTGTGTACATAAGGTTGTATGTGTGTGATGTTGACTCTGCTTTAGAGCACACTGACATGCATAACCAGTCGCCTGTCACTTGTGCACCTGGCCAAACACAGGATATTGTCCAGCTCCCAATAACCACCAACTCTCTCTACTACGCGCATGCATGCATTCATTCATTCTCTCATTCGACGTGAACACTACATCAACAAATCGTACCATAAACCTGTCACCTCATATCTGCAAACTCCCACGCTCTGCATGTGTTCCTCTGAAAGAACCGGCTATTCTCGGTGTAGTAGACAAATACAGAATGTTTCAGGCTGTAAATGTTTATCAGTCTACAGTATATCTGCATGTCCTGTCCACCTGCTTGTGTCCTCCTGTCTGTGTATAGAGTATATACTTATACTGTACATATATGTATACTGGTCCAGCTGACAGTCTGCTCTCCTGTCTGTCTGTCCGTCCGTCAGGGTGACCGAGGACGCGCGGGAGGATGAGATGGAGGACAACCTGGCCCACGTTGGCAGCATCATCGGGAACCTGAAGAGCATGGCGCTGGACATGGGCAACGAGATCGACACTCAGAACGTCCAGATCGACCGTATACAGGGCAAGGTGGGTGAGGCAGCCTGGGCTGTTACATGCGAGGGATCCTGTGTGACTATGGTGTGGCTTGCAGCAAAACAAAATCTGTTTTGTTGTTTTTCAGGCCATCAACAACGTAGCCCGAATCGATGCAGCCAATCAGAAAGCCAACAATCTGATGAAGAGATAGAGATGGTGTGGTTGGTCCTGATCAGTTCCCTCTTCGGCTCCGTCCCTCTGTGCCAATGAATGACCGACCGACCCATCAACCAAGCACTCTCTGCCAAATCGTCCTGTATTCCCGCTGTGTCAGGCTCATGGTATATGGGTAGCATGCGTACATAACGTTACAAATGGCCAGCCGACGGTACTCTTTCCTTCACTTTAACAACTTATAAACTTCACAATTAAAATGTGTATCGTTGCTTATCTGTGTCAGCGTAACATGCATCATCGTCAGTTATTTAGGAAGTAATGGTTTTACAGCCTGGTAGTAGGTAAGGAAATAGGCCTCAGCCATGCCAGACTACAAGACAGAACACACTACTTCCGCCTGTTGGTCAGAAATCTGCCTCATCTCTCTTAGTAGGTCTTGTTTCCCTCCCTTTCTCATCTCTGAAGCAGCACTGGAAGTGGCTTTCAGCTTCCCATTGTCTGAAAGGATAGAGCTAGATTAGCTTATAGGGCCAAGTAATAGTGTTGGCTGTCAGAACTCTTTTTCTCTCATGGTTCAAATATAATTCAGTGATCTCCCTCTAAAGATTTTTAAATGCACTTTATAGCTTTTGTTTGTATTTACTGGACCCTTCTTTAGGTCAGTATCCTAATGGCCTTGAGTGGACTGTATCCACACTACCTGCCCTCAGTCTTGGCAATTTAGGGCTGATTATTGAAAAAGTGTGGCATACTAAAAGACTCAATGTTTTTTATACCAAAGACAATCCTGTACATAATTTTATATATGTTTGAGTTAAAAGCCTAGGCTGTTATTACCGGCATGGCTACTAGCCACTCCACCCTGGTACCAGTTTAACAAACCATATTCTTTAGATGTGATGCTGAGTGTTATGCACATTCGAGAACAACTGCTATCTTATTCAATCTCAAGAATTGCAATTCATTGTCCTGAGAAGCCTGTGTTGATGATGTAGCATGATGTTATTAAATTGAATTGATTTAAAACTGTTACATGGTATTCGTTGCATCGCCATAGAAATTGATCAGATTCAGATATTATTTTAATAACATGACTACTTGGATAGGAAGGTAGCTACTGTGGGGGTGTGATTCTGGCCCAGTTAAGGTCAGGTCATGACCTAACATCCTTCCTTGGTCATGACAGGTGCAGTGCAGGCCCCAAACTCTGGGGAACACGAACAGGGCATGAGAGAGAATTTGTGCAAACACAGACTTCTCGTAAATGTGTCGTTTTCGTACGTGTACAATGATTCTGAACTCTGAATTGAAGTGGCCATTTATTGGCACCATGGATGTATTGGCACCATGCTAAATGCGTATTCTCGTACGATTTGGGAGATGTTGCGCTCTCTTCTGGCTGGTTCGCGTGAGCGCAGGGACTGTGTGCGTTCGACTGGGCGAACTTCGCAAGCTGCCGTCCGCACAAGAGGAGAAAAAAACACATTCGTCAACCCCAGCTGGTAATTCTACTCATAGCTATAAACAAACTGTCAGTTCAGTAGGTAACGTCATCTCAAACTATAGCTACATTGTATTGTTTTCTTTCTATAACCCAGCTAGCTTGAGTGTTTCAGTGTCTACAACAAGACGCGAAGAGAAGCAGGCTAGCTACTTCCTAGCTAGGCTAGCTACACTCGACATTAGCTTAGAAGCTAGCTAGCTAGCTAGTTGCCCATCTCCATTTACCAAAACGGGAGCTAACGTTAGCTAGCTATCAAAAAGAACAATACCCAGATTGCGATACGTGTGTGATAAAGCAGTTTTCCGTTTTAGTTTCAAAACTATATCTATGTAGTCCAAGGTTTGGATTAAATACAGCGTACTTAAAAGATCCGTTCGTTAGTTTCGCCGTGAAATTATCTGTCTGTCAGAAATGGATTCAGGAGGCATGGATGCACTCAGCAGCTGTGTGTGTGAGCAGGCAAGGGGGGGCTGGACAAAGAGACAGGAAGCTTGTGCTCTCATTGGTTTTAATTGACTCCGATGGCACAAATGGTTAATTTAAAGCCAAATGGCCTACTTATACTTATCCATAAGTGTTATCTATAATAATAAAATAAATGTAAAAGTCCTTTCCAGATCTTGTCCACTGGTCAGTGGAAAGGTGATTGTGATCTCTTTCTCTTCTCCCTCCCTCCATTCAGGCAGTGACTCAGGAACTTGCCTCAGGGTCCGAGGGCCTACTTTGACTAAAAGGACGGCCTTCCCTGACTAAAAGGGTATCAAACCCAGGTCTCCCTTACATGCATTGAAATAACATCCTGAAGGTCTGCAGGGAGACATCGAGGTGTTCGTCTGGTGCTACGCTGGCCTGAGGCCAAGTTCGTGCCGGGCAAGTCTATAGGGCAGCCAGATGTGCAGCATGTCTTGTTCCTATGACAGTGATGAAGAGTACCGGGCTGGAGGGACTTCTTGTCAGCGGGAAAGGAGGAGGGTGAACACGCGCTTTACCTACGAGGAGGTACAACTGTTGCTGGAAGAAGTGAAGAAGAACAGGAGTCTCTTGGACAGTAAGTCCAGTCAGGTGGCCAATGGTCTCTGTGGTCACAGAATTTTTCCCCATGATGATACATTTCAATATGGGATGGGCGTGTGTGTAACCGAGGGGAATGGGTGTTGATGTGATCACCACCGCATGATCACATATCTTTTCCCTCTCACGGTAAAAACATGTGTTATGTGTCGCCGCTCACGAACTGGTGTGTTGTGTGTAACCATGTGGCTAATAAAAAATGACCCTCCAAGGTCCAGTAATTATTAATTATTAACTCCAGCGGGTCGTTCAATGATCGGAGGGTCAGTGGTTCGAATCCCAGCTCCAACTGTCCACATGTCGAAGTGTCCTTGAGCAAGACACCTAACCCCAAATTGCTCCCAATGAGCAGGTTAGCACCTTGCATGGCAGCTACCGCCATTGGTGTATGAATGTGTGTGTGAATGGGTGAATGAGAGGCCATTGTAAAGCGCTTGAGTGCCGCTAAGGTGGAAAAGCGCTATATAAGTGCAGTCCATTTACCATTTACTATTCCAGCCAGGTACCTGAATGGAGTCCACCTCAATGTGAAGCAGAAGAAATGGGAGAGCATCACCCAGAAAATCAACCAGATCAGCGAGACCCCCCGCAGTGTCACCTCCGTCATGAAGAAGTGGTGGGACCTGAAGTACGACGGGAGGCGCCGGCTAGCGGCGATCAGGGGCCCTGACGGGCCGCGGGTCCTCCAGAGTTTGACGTCCGTGGAGACCATGGTGCACCAGATCCTGATGCCCCAGGGGGAGCTGGACGGGTGGGATACGAGGCCCGGCTCGTCCCCATCCTACCGACCCTCAACACCTGACAAGATCAAGGACAGGATGTCTCGCAGGTGGATACCGTTTCCCGTTGGTGAGTAGGGGTCTGCCTAAAGTCTCTCTTAAAGCCTGTAAAAATGTTTTTGGGAGCTCAAGATGGGAAAACATTGATCCTTTAGAGATGTACCTAACGTACAGTCGGGGGTGCAGGACGAGCTCTTCAGTTGTGTTTAATTCCGGGTATGTCAAGCTCCCGGGGTGTGTTTTGAAACCGTCTCCTCCAATCTCATCACAACTTTCCTTGTACTCCTTCCTGTAATCTCAATATTTTGAATTTGACCACAGCCATTTTGCAATTTCATCTGGCGCTTCACTTCCTAACTCTCCAGTTCAAACCGATAAAACTTGTTATAACACTGTTTCGCGTTAGGTGGCTCTTCAAAGAAGACAACGCATAAGCAGTGGGACAGGAAGTGCAATGAATATACATGAATAAACGCAAGCCGACAATTTCATGCATATAAATGACGTCGCCACCGAGCTCCACACTCGTTTCAAATCGAAGCAAATCGTTTTCACTGTAACCCATAGCTAAATGTTTAGAAAACCTTCACTGTTTTTTAAACTGGAATTTGTTGGTGCTAGTATTGGTGATTTCTCAACATTGAAGATGGTAAGACACATTCAAACAGGACTTTTGTTTTTACTCAATTATTATTATTATTTTTTTATAATTGAGTCGTGTTGTTAGAAGAAGAGTACTACAGTACGCTACTTATCCTCATGTAGTTATTTTGTCTTTAGTAAATGCCCATAACAGGGTATCATAGATAGGGCCCCTTCTTATCCTACCCTGTTAGCTGTGTTTGCTTGGTAAGCAATGCTCCTGCCCCTCCCTGCAGGTAAAGACAGATGCTTTAGAAAGGCCCCATCAACAGGCACCCCCAATAAGGAGGTCATGAAGATGTTCTTTGCCAAACCAAGAAAGCAAACAATGCCTCCCAGCCTCCCTCACCCGCCAGCCCCCGTTCCAACAGCCCCAACAACCCAGCCCCTGTTCCAACAGGGGCCCGGAGCTCCCCACAGCTGCCCCCACCCCACTGCAGCACAGCCCCTCACCATCCTAGAGAAGGATGTGAACCGCCTGTTCAGGAGACAGAACCCCCGGAAAGTGGCCGGTCCAGACTCTGTCTCCCCAGTCCAGACTCTGTCTCCCCTCCGTGCTGAAGTTCTGTGCTGACCAGCTGTCCCCGGTGTTCACTGACATCTTCAACACCTCAGTAGAGACATGCCGTGATCTGTACCAGCCTGCTTCAAGACCTCCAGCATCATCCATGTCCCCAAGAAAATAAAGATCACTGGCCTCAATGACTCCAGGCTCCTCACCCTGACCTCTGTAGTAATGAAGGTCTTTGAGCGCCTTGTTCTGCTGCACCTCAAATCCATCATGGACCGATTCCTGGACCCTCTGCAGTTCGCCTACAGAGCAAACAGATCTGTGGAAGACGCAGTAAACATGGTCATTCACTACATTCTACAGCGTCTGCACCTACGCCAGGACCCTGTTTGGATTTAAGCTCTGCCTTCAACACCATCCTCCCGCCCACACTGGAGTGCAAGTTCTCCCAGCTGTACATGCCCGACTCTACCAGCAGGTGGATCACTGACTTCCTGTCCGACAGGAAACAGCACATGAAGCTGGGCAAAACCATCTCTGACTCCAGGTCCATCAGCACCGTGTCCCCCCAGGGCTGCGTCCTTTCCCCCATATTCTTTTACCTGTACAAGAACAGCTGCACCTCCAGCCACCAGTCTGTCAAGCTCCTGAAGTTTGCGGACGACACCACCCTCATCAGACTCATCTGTGAGGGAGACGAGTCCGCCTACAGGTGGGAGATCGACCAGCTGCTGTCCTGGTGCGGCCAAAATAACCTGGAGCTAAACGCTCTCAAGACAGTGGAGATGATTGTAGACTTCAGAAAGAAACCAGAGCCCCGCTCCTCACCTCATCTGCACACCACAGAGGCAGCTTCTTCCCCACGGCCATCAGCCTCTTCAACAAGGCTTGTGTCCCCCTCTAACCCCCCCCACCCGCCCTATCCTTTTTCTGCACTAGCATTTTGTACTTGCTCTTTGCACTGTCCTGTCTCGTCCTGCACCCTGTCCAATATTGTCTCCATGTTATGCACCACGACTGAATGCAAATTCTTAGTACGTTGAAAAACGGCTTGACAAAAAACAATTCTGTAATAAAACTAATATGCACAATGTGCAACTACGACAAGGTTGCTGATCATTAAATAAAAACTGTCGGTGATGGAACCTGGTGCGTGGATTAACTCTGGTTTGACCAGCTAGTTCAGTTAAAGGAGTAGTAAAGGGAAAAATCATGTTTAGCCCTGTTTTAAGGTTACTTATGACAATGGTTCAGATCAAAAAGTTGACAAAACTAGCACTTTTGAGAAAGTTGATAATTGCTCTACCACCGTTTAGGTCATACAATGGATGTGGGTGGGTACCTTGAAAAATCATTCAAACAACATGGTAAACTCTCAATTTCAAAGACAAGAAACTCACCGGGGGTAATTGGTGTCAGTTGGTGTTCTGACATCAAATTCTCCACAAAGTATGAATCCTGTAGGGTTTTATTGATCATTTTATGAAATCCATTTACTTGTATTGACGCGACCGTTGTAGATGTGTAGATCAATCCGCAGAGGGGATTCAGGAAGTGGAACTACTTACGGTAGCTATTGTTATTGTTTATGTTGCTAGGCTACCTAGTTTGCGGAAGTTTACACGTATGTGCTGCGACTAAATAGTTCTATGCAAAATATTTAAAAACGCCAACTAACATGCCAACTAACACCTCGGTGAGTTTATTGTCTTTGAAATTGAGAATTTAACATGTTTTTTGAATGATTTTTCACGGTGCCCACCCACATCCATTGTATGACCAAAACGGTGGTAGAGCAATTATCAGACTTTATCAAAAGTGCTAGTTTTGTCAACTTTTTGATCTGAACCATTGTATATGATCATAAGTAACCTTAAAACTTAAACATGATTTCTTTTTCCTTTACTACTCCTTTAAAGCTGCAATAATCGATTTCCTACCGCTAGATGGCAGTAAGAGACTTATTTACAAACAAAAGGCCTACAACGTATAATATGTATAATATGCACGTTTAAGGCACGGGCCGGAGCAAAGTTACTGGCAGTAATTTAACAACACTGTCAGAAATGCCGGAATAAGTAAGGGATAACGTATGGTCAGCTGGTCATTATCAAAAAAGAAGAGCTCAATGCGTCTTATTTTTTGTTAATGACTGGCTGGCCATACGTTATCCCGCTTATTACACGACTACCAACAACATTAACTAATACTAATAAGAAGACTATGCTTTTTATTTTGCCAGCGAAATGGTTCCGTGCGCTTGGGCGTTTTCAGAGACTGAACATGGGCTACAACAGCCAAACCGTTATTGTTTAGGATGTTCAAACTTTCAGAGAACTGTCAACTGTCGCCCATAGACATCATGTTCTGTCCTTAGCCGCAGTGAATATTGCTTCTTGCCTTGCAGGTGAATTATGATGGTGTCAAGTATCGAGACCGTAGAACGCGTGATTGTCCAATCAGAATCGAGTATTTCAGAGAGCCGTGTAATAAGACAGCGACTGGTAGGGTTGAGTCATTGAAGTAGGATGCTATTAGGATGCTACTCAATGAATTAATCTGACATCAGGTGGTTTTAATTTAAAGTCAGTTATTGCAACTTTAACTAATACAACATTTGTTGTCGGCCAATGTAGGCTAATAGATCCTATATGTTTACAATCATATGTAGCCACTTCTATTTTTCAGTAGTCATGTGGCACTCCAACCACAGCAGGCTGTATCGATGTTATATTTGATTAGGAGAGGAGAACGCAAGTAGTCCCGGAGAGCCATAGCCTTCGATAGGTGGCAGTATTTAAACATAATTACTTTAGCGATCCCGGTGCCTTGCTGCTTGCCATATCCCCCGCGGAATTTTGCACAGCGCACTTCAGGTTCGCATGGCAGATGAAATTCACGCCCCACCTAGGGGTTACAAATCAAACGTGTGGAACTATTTCGGCGTACAATACAAGAAGGGAAGTTCTGAATTGGATTTGGACTTCGCTGTTTGCAAAATCTGCCACCTTAGAATTAGATTAGGTGACAGGTTTGGAAACAAGGCCGAGTTGTGGGCTCATTTGACGGAGAACCACTCAATGGAACTCGAACAGAGGCATAACGCCATGGCGGCATGCATTATAGGTACTTTTTTGGCTATATTTTACGATACACATCTTTGTTTACAATCGCTACAATCACAAGGTTTTATTGGTGTAAATATAATCGCTGTACTTTGGGACGCGAGAGGTGTCAAACATCCGTGAGTAGGATTTTTTGAGTGCTCAGAAATTGAATTAATGTAGCAAAGTTATTGATAAGAGCGTTTCATTTCTCTCACCGAGGTCCTCAGGTAGGTCGATGGCTACATACATGGGATTCGTGTTGTTTTTTAGCGGGTACCAAGGTAATCTCAATCTGTAACGTATCATTTGGATTTACTGATGTAACAGTATTAACTGAACTTTGTGTGTGTGTCTCTCGCAGACCGGAATGGGGATTCCCAGCCCACAAAGTTCTCTCCTGCATCCAAACCTCCTATGGAGGACACGCCTGGGACCCAGACCCTGCGTACATACAGCAGGATGTCCTCCTCTACCTCAACGTCTTACCCTGGCGCTTATTCCTCCTCCTCTACCTCAACGTCTTACCCTGGCGCCCATTCCTCCTCCTCTACCTCCAAACCTTACCCTGGCCCCCACTGCTCCCCAGCCTTCGCAGAGCCTCCCTCACACCCCGCCTTCTCTCCTTCGTCCTTCCCCACCCTCTCTTCTTCACTATCCTCCTCCCTAGCTCCTCCCTCCTTAGCGTCCACTTCCTCCTTACCGCCCCCCTACCCCTTACCTGCCTCTTCCTCCCTACTGCCCCTCTACGCCTCCCTTGTCCCTTCCACCTTATCTGCCCCTTCCTCCTTGTCTGCTCCTTCCACCTTGCCTGTCCCCTCCTCTCCGCTCCCCCCTCCCTCCCTAGCGCAGAGGCTGGGGCCGGGTGGAGGTCTCCAGGAAGAACTAGTCCACTGCGCCTCGTGGAGCCTTGAGGAGCAGCAGGCCAGCAGGGCGCTGCTGGGGACAGTGAGCCAGTCCCTGGGCATCCTGGCCCAGTCCGTGCAGGACCTGGTGGAGAGCCAGCAGGAGTTTGTCCACGACTCCCTCCAGCTGCAGAGAGAGATGGTGGACATGCTCAGAGACTTCTCCACCAGCGCTCTGACTCTGCTCAGGGACAAGGTCAATGGACATCTCCCGCTTTAACACACATAGGCACAGTCATGTATATGCCGGGTCTGTTCAATCGCCTGTGCTGATAATGTAAGATGTCTATCCATCATTCTTTATATCGTATTAAGATGTATGTTTTATACTTTTTGGACATTTGATTGTTGTACTTTTATAAAATGTTGGCTCACAAGATAAGTGTTGTCTAGGAAGTAAAGATATATGATACTAGAATATGAGTTCAGATCAGCCAACTACTGTAGGTCCCTCCTTTGACCGGGACCAAAACTACCTGTTGATGATTTTCTAAATGCAATGACTTTTACATGGCCTACTCTCTGTGGCTACTTGTATAGATTATGTTTCATACTACTACTCAATTACGAGAATAAAACAAACTGATATTGTAACAAGCTCTTTAGAGACTGTCAATGAGTGAGTTTGTGATTAGTAAGAGTTGTGGCTGTGTGTTGGGGAGTGTGTGGACTGCCTGGCAGTGGCATCAATCTTTCATCGCCAGCTTATTAATAGGAAGCTACAGCTTTAAGACTGGTAATAATGGCCCCAATGTAACTTGACCCAGGCCTTTAATAAATGATGGAGTCCCCTTGTCATCCCTGCCAGCGTTGCTGTTTGCCCTCTGAAGGACAGCAACACCACGCAAAGACCAAAGATAACACACTCTCCCTCCGTAGTTCTTTTTATTTACTTTTACGTTCTGCCCATCCGTCCGGAGCCGCCTGGTCAGGCCATGAATCCTGAATAGTGAGTAGTGTGGCTGGTGACGACATGGTGCTTTTCACGGCTGTTGGTTTGTTGCGGTGTCATGTTTAAGTTCCTGAGTTGCAAAACCATCCGTTTCAGTCAAGACCGGAAAGATCTTTATTTGAGAATCAATATTCCAGTTTTAGGCCAGTGGTTGTGTTTCATTGGGAACTAATCCGATTTCTTGCTTTGAAAAAGTCCATGTCAACACTGTTTCTCTTCTCGTGAGCTGTAAACCACTTATGCACCTGTAGGCTGGGTAGATTAGTGCGTTCTGCGTGTGCACCCTCCTTTAGGAGCTTGTGTACATTACAATACCACTGATGTGTCTTTGTCATGATGCCGTCTAATTACAGTGCTGTTCTGTCTCCCTGTAGTGACTACCTGTTCAAGCTCCTTCTGATTGGTGACTCTGGGGTTGGCAAGTCCTGTCTGCTCTTGCGGTTCGCGGTATGTATTTGACAAGACTAACACACTATCCTGGTAGTTGTCCTGGTCCACAGTAGTGATGAGTCTCAAGCATTTCAAAGCATTTTCCTTAGTTGAAAAATTACAGCCCAAACTGGATTTATAACAGGGAATACTTCTCCTTGATGGCAGTTATTGTGTAATCTACTATAAAAATGTGTGATTAACAACGATGCATAGGACTTGGAAAAGAGCAGACCAGCCGAGTGATGTGAGTGTTTCTCTCTCAGGATGACACGTACACGGAGAGCTACATCAGCACCATTGGGGTGGACTTTAAGATCAGAACCATAGAAATGGCGGGGAAGACAGTCAAACTACAGATTGTGAGTAAACAAGACAGACTTCAGGTGTAATCAGTGAAAACATCCATAAAACCATCTCTAATCTGTTTAGCCAGAGATGATCAGTGAGGAGTCTCCTCTTCCTGAACCATTGCTTGCTTGTCTGTTTCCCCAGTGGGACACAGCTGGCCAGGAGAGGTTCCGCACCATCACATCCAGCTACTATAGAGGAGCCCACGGCATCATCATTGTCTATGATGTCACCGATCAGGTAGGACACTCCTATGGCTCTGTTCAGGAACATCCTCTACTAAACCCTACATAACCCGTAGGCCCGTCATATGTCCTCTAATGCGTAGAGAGTGTTGGGCTCAGTGGCCATTTTAGGACGGGACACCTGCCTACCTCCACTGTCCCTGTCCCCAGGAGTCGTTCAACAACGTCAAACAGTGGCTGGAGGAAATCGACCGCTACGCCTGTGAGAACGTCTCCAAGCTGCTTGTGGGGAACAAGTGCGACCTAGCCTCCAAAAAGGTGGTGGACTGCGCTACTGCTCAGGTACTGTGCGTGAGTGCGTGTGTCTGTGTATGTGTTTGTCACCCTTCTCTCCTTCCCTCCCTCCCTCCCTCCTGGCATGAAACACTTAAGTGACCAACATCCTTTAGTGCTGTATAGCCTAATGAACATGTAATACACCTGTAATAATAACCATGTAATATTCTCCCTCTCTCTCTCTCTCTCTCTCTCTCTCTCTCTCGGTTGTGATTATCTATCAACAGGAGTTTGCTACGTCCATCAAGATCCCATTCCTAGAGACCAGTGCTAAGAATGCAGACAACGTAGAGACGGCCTTCCTCACGATGGCCTCAGAGATCCAGAAGCGCCTGGGCAGCGAGGGTGTCCATAGTGAGGCGGTCAAAGCTAGCTCCAAGATCAACAGCGCCCCCCTGTGGCCTGGAGGAGAAAAGCCCTCTGCACAGGAGGCTAACAACTGTTGCTAATAATGCCATACTAGTCTCTCGAGTCTCCCTGCTCTCTATCGCTCTACCCCAAATGTGTGTTTGTGAAGGTCCACTCATGGGATGGAAAATCTGGAAGTATTGGGGGGGGAAAAAAGTGTAAGAAATATGATGAAGAATTCACTCTAACCAACATAACAAACATCATGCTACTGCTGTAACTGTAGGCTAAGGGGTAGGAGGTGAGAGAGCAAGCTCTGGACCGAGGGGTAAAGAACTGAGACATGGACTTATTAGAAATTGCAGCTCAATCCATCCACTTTGAAGAATGTAACCTATGTACTGCAGATGTAGGCTATTACAGAAATCAAATGGTATCTGCATGTGAAGATGTCAAGGGCAGTTTCTTATTGTTTACTTTCAGGTGGAGAACCCTGACCCATGCTGTTTTTTTCTGGTGCAGACACAGTTATGAATACTTGTTATACCTAACATTTGTCCCCATATGTTTTATGGAAGTACAATTAAAATGGGTTTTATTTTGTGTTCAATGCGTTTTAACAATGTTTGTTGTGTAATTATCAATAAATGGTATGATGCACTAGAGAACATTTTATGATTATCGGACATGTTTGTGACACCACAGTCTGCTCTCTCTGGACGCACTGCGGCCACAGGACAGTATGTACTGTACTTGAAACACCGCGAGCAGGCCTCTCCACTATTCATGGCCTTGTATGCCATCGTGTGGCCATCTTTCAGTAATGCAGCTATGCGTTATGAATAACATCAGAGCACAGTTTACTCAAGTTAGTTTGATAGATTCCAGTTGTTGCTGACAGCCTACTAAAACATAAGATCAGAATGTATTGGAAGGCTAAATCAGTAGTACGTAAATTGGACATGAATACCCATTCTTACATGTGCCTTTAGGTGGGTTGAGGAGGATGAGAATTTAATAAACTTTGGGAAGACACGTTATGTTGATTA
This sequence comes from Borostomias antarcticus, assembly GCF_949987555.1. Classification (NCBI taxonomy): domain Eukaryota; kingdom Metazoa; phylum Chordata; class Actinopteri; order Stomiiformes; family Stomiidae; genus Borostomias; species Borostomias antarcticus. The sequence continues at coordinate 36,638,787 of NC_140234.1, read as the reverse complement.
TGTTTCTGTTATGTCTTTAGATACCATGTCATAGAACTTATACTTAGGGCATTGCCACTAGTTATGATGGACATTTTGGGTTGAATTCGAAGGTCAAGACAATCTTCGCTCTCATTGGAGCTAGTGCTCAAAGGACCGCCCTACTTTCTTCCACGTGGCCTTTCATGATTTCTATTCGCGTATTCGTCCGTCGCTCAAGGTAACACGAGCCAATCAGACGCATTTGTCCTTTTCACTCGCGTTACGTGTGCCCGGCACAGACCCATTCAAGATGTCGGCGACATCTATGTTCCCCATGTGTGTCCGGGCGAGCAGGGGCCTCCTCAGCTTAAGGAACGGAGTACAAGGAGGTTTGACTACCGCCGTTGCCGACCTGATTCGGGTGCTGTCCACGGAGCGGCCGGCGGGGGAAGGGAGCGCCACAGGCGGCCTCGCCCAGGCGATTTTGCAAGAGAGGCTCCAGCAGCAACAGAAGAAGGGCCAGGTGTGTCAGTCAGGCTAACTTAGCCAGCTTGCTGTGTGGGACATTCCCAGAATATTTTAGCTAACCTCGCTGCGCTGGTCGCCAGAAATGTACTAATAGCTAGACTATGTATAGACGAAGCTGGTTGTATTTTGGAAAAAGACATAGATATGCCATTCATTCATTTCGAAGGTTTAACGTTGACTGTCATCAGATAATCGATCTGTCATGTGAGACCCTGTGCCGCCCTGTATTGGTCAGTGAATGAGCTTCGATTAGCTAGCTGTACCTAGCTAGCATGTTCCAAGATGTCAGTGATGCATACATGGTCAACATGGGATAATTTTCAATTAGCTAGCCAAGTTGGCTTTCTAAATCATTAGCTAGACGGATATATACCTAGCATTAAAGTGTGACATTTGTGTTTGTGGTGTCCTTGTGTAATAACGCTTGCCGACTACCAAAACTGGATGTATCGCGGTGAGCAAAGTTAATGTTGGTTAGTAAAATTAGAAGGAGTAAAATCAAGCAGTCCAACCAGCCTGGGAGGTAGTGCTAGCAAAATCACCATACAGGCCCAGTTCACCAACAATGTTACCACACTCATCTGTTGCCGTTTCATTTGCTAACTCTACTTAGTCGATTATTGATATTATTACCCGGAAAACATGCTTCTAGCTAGTGTTCAGTCATTTACATGTACAGTAGTAGTTCGCTAAGAGAGAGGTTTAGCCAAGGATGTTTTTCTCCTGAAGGTCAGAGAAAGCCCCTCTCCCTGCCCCTAGTGCGTTCCTTCACTTGTGCTATTTTGGTTTGCTGATAAAATCCTACAGTTTCTCACCAGCTTCCCTGGGAGGGACATGTGAGAGCGGAGCCAGCGCAGCTTTATTCAGATCTCACCTGTCCACCACACCTGTGTGATACATTGTAAGATGAATGAATCACTACCACTTGATATTGTCGGGTCCTAATCAGTTGACCTATTTCCTATGTACCCCTCGTGGGCCGGCTTGTTCTGGAGAGTGTAACCCCACAGCAGCTACTGTAGAAACGAGTCTGGCGTGTAGCTAGTACAGTATGGTCACGTCATCCCATATATATGTGTGTGCAGGGCTGAAAATCAACACCTACCACCGGCCAAATGCAGGTAAAATGTCCAATTGGCGACTATATTTCGGAAGGCTATCTGAAAAAAAATAAAAAATACTTGGCCGGTAGATTTTTTCATCTACAGTCCCCTTAGCAGGTGACTCACCATGAGCCAAAAAGTTAATTTTCACCCCTGTGTGTGTGTGTGTGTGTGTGTGTGTGTGTGTGTGTGTGTGTGTGTGTGTGTGTGTGCGCGCGTGTGCGCGCGCGCGTGCGTGTGCGTAGGCTCAGCCACCTCCAGAGGGGGAAGGCGAGGGGGGAGGCGAGCAGCGACAGGACCAGGGAGAAGATAAGAAGCAGAAGGAGAACACGGCGTACGCCAAGAAGATGGTTCTACGGCTGGCCGGCCTCATGGGTGTAGGTGGAGCCGTAGGCATGGTCTACATATTTGGTGAGTCCCAGCGGTTCGTTCCCCCTCTCTGGTCCTCCTTCTGCTGATCTCGGTGGGCAGTCTTCTGGTCTCGGGGCGATGGGTTAGGTGTTCCAGTGGTTAGAGCGTCTGACCGCCAGTGACCGAAAGGCCTCTAGTTTGAGACCGGGCCGGGCCATTTGACAAGTGATTAAGTGATTGACTAGCTCATAGTTGTAAGTCGATTTGGATAAAAGCGTCTGCTAAATGGCTGAAATGTAATCTCTGTTTTACCCTTTCTGGTCTCTTCGTCACTCTGCCTTTACTGTCTCTCTCTTTTTCCTAATGCTGTGTTAAACTAAACTATAAAAAAAATACCAGATCAGTCATTGTAAGTACAGGGAGTTGACAGACGATGAGCCTTTAGACTGTTAATAGTCTGTTCAGTTAAAAAAAAAAAAAAAAACATGATCAGGGACTTGTGTGACCCTGCTCCTATTGGACTAGAGCAGGTCTGGTCAGGGCAGCTCAGGATTGGCCAGGGGCGTGTTGTACTGGAGGAACAGGACCACCCACTAGGGGGGAGCTGGGAGATGTCATCATCTCCTGGATAACAAGCCCGTCAAGGACTAACACTCAACCAGCAGCACTAGCCAAGGACAGACTGGAGTCAGGGACAGGCTCACCTTCTCTTCACTCTGTGGAATATCGCTTTTTGTGGATTTTAATCTGAATGAAGATGTACAGTTTTTTTATTGGGATTATCTATTGGGATTATCTGCGTTGGCTTGATTGATCGATAGAATTGCTCTGGTAAAAATTGATCGATAGGATTGCTCTGGTAAAAATAACTTTTTCATTTTTATATAAGAATAGAGTTAAGGCTATTACAAATGGACTAGACCATTTTTAGGAATTTGCATATTGATTGATGCATTGATGGACAGACTCGTATCACAACAAATTATAATGTTGCGTACAACACAATTAAATCTCTTTCTCTCTCTACAGGTAGCAATTCAGTGGACGAACAAGGAAACAAGGTATGTTTTAATTGAAACATGAAACTTATGACATATCTAGGTGCCTGATTTTAGTGTGAGACACACTTGGCAGGTGACTGTGAAGGCATGTGGCACACTTCTCTCACATACTAGGTGAGATCTTCTCTAAAATGGCACACTTCTCACATACTAGGTGAGATATTCTGTCTAAGTGGTTCACTTCTGTCTTTATTGCAGGCATTTTGTGAGAAAAAAGGGGTGAACCTCACACAAAATGCAACAGAAAATCTGACAAATGTTTATTACTTATAAAGGTCTCCCTTTAAGAGAAAAGTCAGAAGTGGTGAAAAGTGAATAATGAATTGTATTATATTTTGATCCACACAAAGACAGATTTTGAGCATTACTAGGATACTAGATTACCTACAGTAGATGCCATTACAACGCGCGTGCGCCTGCACTAGTAAACCTCACCATGTGTTGAAGCAAATGAGCAATTTCAATGAATAGGTGGGATCTTATGCTCATTACCCATGTGCTCTAAAAAATATATACGGTATATCACAGAGCCGGCAGCAACATTTCACTGTATATTGTACACTGTACACTGTACTTTTACACATGACAAAAATCTGAATATAGCTTGTGACGTAGGACACTTGTCAGCCTTCTGTGTCTGTCAGTCAGGGGCCCAGAAGGTGTGTGTGTGGGATGATGGGGCCCATCAAAGAGCACACTTCTCTCACCTGGAATAGACATCCCCCTGTTCTTTCAAAGGGAACACTTCTGTGAGGCCTGTGCCAGAGGTCCTGTAGAAGGTGATAGTCTGGGAAGACATGTACTTCAAAGTGCATGTTTCTCTCACCTTCATCCCTTTGTGTCTTCAAAGGGCACACTCCTCACTCCTCCCTGAGCCTGAGACTGGGCTTGTGCGAAGGTGAGAGGAGTTACCACGGGAACGTGCATACTTCAAAGTACACACTTCTGTCACCTCCCAGTTGTTCACTTCCTGCTTCCTACTAATTGCACCCCTTGTGCGGCAGGTGTGAATGGAGTGTGCCAGCTAGTGGACAATTCCACATCTCTGGACTGTGATTGTTGGAGCTGTAGTGATGACAGGATGACAGGAGGGAGGGAAGGTGTGAGTATGAGAGGAGGAACTGGACCATGTTCTCAGTGCCGGGACTTCCTGGTTCAGGTCCAGCTGTCCCAACGGCCGATATCAGGAGACTTTGATTGTTTCTATGATTATGAATGAAACTAAAGGCCTGCTGCAGTGTAAAGCCACAGAGACCTTTTGGCCACTTTGGTAGAGCTCTCTGTTTTGTAGAGTCAATGTCAATTGTATTTATATAGCACATGTTCATACAAGCAAATGTAGCACACGGTGCTTTACAGAATAAATGAAAACATTGTTTATTAGTCGTTGGTACAAAGAAAATGGAAAAAAAAGAAAATGGGATGGATCATATATGATAAAAGACAATAGAAAATAAGAAACAGTAAAACATTTAAAATGAGAATAAAAAATGAAAATATGTAATTAAAACGGGTAAAACTACAGCTCTCTATGCTAGTGTTTGGTAGAGGTCTCTATAGGCCAAGGACTGCATTTGGGTCTCAGTTGGACTAATTAGGTCTAATCTAGTGTAACAATTCTATTTGGAAAGTTCAGATAATTGAAGTTGATGTTAATCCAAGCCAATGCTTTAGCTGTGTCTGGGAAACTGTCTCTATGTCTGCTCCCAGTGATGGCTTTCCTGTCTACTCACCTCCTAAACAGCTTCAAAGAGCACACTTCTCTCACCTCGAGTCCTTCTGTGCTCCTCTTTCTCAGGGCACACTTCTGGGGGAGGCGGGTGGGGAGGCTACTTCAGAGTGCACACTTCTCTCACCTTCAGTCCCTGCTGTTCACTCCCTACCTCAAAGTGCATACTTGTCAGGTGATTGCGACATGTGGCCTTGAGCCCAGGTGAGAGCCGTGAGTCTGGGAAGATCGGCTACTTCCCAGAGCACACTTCTCTCACCCGAGGTCCACATCCTCTTGCGCTCATTTTCAAAGGGCACACTTAGTCTGCTGTGGCGTGTGCCAGGAAGGCATTTTGCGCTTCAAAGTGCACACTTATCTCACCTCTCGGCCACTTCAAAGTGAGCAGGCCACGGCAGGTGTGATGGGAGTGTGCCAGGCTGGTCTCCCTGCGCCGGGGGCAGGATGGAGGGGCGGACGGTGTGACTGAGAGGAGGAGGAGGATCCTGTTCTCATGTCTGGGGCTTCCTCTCCACTGCGCGTCTGTCCCTCCCAGCCACGTCTCACCCCGAACACCAAGCCTCCCGTCCGCTGATGGAGGTCCCTGCGCTGTCATTCCGCAGTCTTTTATCTGAATTGAGATTCTCCCTTCCGAGATTCTGTACCCAGTCTATGAGATCGTGCCGTTTTTGGTCGTTTTTACCTCCGTTCCCGCGACAGGGCAGGGCGAGGGGTCATGTTTTCGGTGGCGTGTTGGTTGGTTCTTTAGCAGGATTGTGCAAAAACTACCAGTCTAATTTTCATGAGTCTGAAAGGACATTAGTACCCATTACATTTTGGAGTGGATCACTGGGTGGATCCACAAATTAAAACAAAACTTGGAGCGAAGCCAGCTCGCTGTGTGGGGGCTCTAGAGAAACAGGGTTTGGACTGGGGTGTGCGGGGGGAGAACCCGGAGTGCACTGAACCGCCCCCCACCGGCTGTGACCCGACGCCACAGAGCCATCTAAACACAGCCGCCCATGTACCTCCATTTTGGACTTGGACTCAGGAGTGAAAAATCACTCCCATATCTCGACAAGAGAAGGTCACAGAGACACAGGGTTCAGACTGGTATAATGCTCTTGACCTAACAAATGCAGTAATACCAAACGCATCTTGCTCTCAGGCAGAGCCCCGAAATGCATTCGTGGGCGGAGGTCTGTGCTCTCCGAGCACCATTTCTAATTTGTTTGTCCGTCCAGGAGTAGCCAATGCTTTGTCTTTCTCCTGGGAACTAACTTGTCACAGCGAATCGTTTCAGTTACTCAGGGCAGTGAGTGCAGATGATGATCACACAACTTGTGTGTTGAGAGCTTTGTGTGTGTGTGTGTGTGTGTGTGTGTGGTTGCGTGTGCATGTGTAGGTGTGGTTTCCCATGAGACCTCGCTCTCCCAGCATAGTTCGGGAATAAGTCTCTCCCCTGGTCCCCAGCCCACCCACCCCCAGCCCGATAACGGAGTGTCAATTACCCCTAAATGAGCCCTCACACACCTCTCCCTCTTCTGGAGATCCAGTCCGCCCTGTAATGGGCCTCAATCACCCTTTTGTGTGAGAAGAGACCCTCGCGAGAACCAGGTTACAGCGAAGGCACACAAAGGTCTTTTTGTTCTGGGAACATCCTTCCTGTCCTTCCTTCAAAGGACTGTGATGGGAGTGTGCCAGTCAGACAGGGGGATTCTACTGTGGGACTACGGAACAGTAGAATGCTAGGCTATGTTAGGAATATGATCTAATCAGCTCTTTATTTGTCTTGTCTCGTGTTGAGATTTGAATAGAGCGCTGGTAGTGTCTGGTCAGCAGTCGATGCCATTTAAGTGACGGCAGCGTCACAGTGTCCCGTTGGCATTTTACTATTGAATAGGCATATTTGCTCACATTAGTTAGAATCAGAATCAGAAATGTTTATCGCCATGTAGTTTTAGAACAAACTAGGAATTTGTTTCGGTCAACGGTGCATAACATGGAGACAACATTGGACAGGGTGCAGCAGGGACGAGGTGGACAGTGCAAATGAGCAGTACAAAGTACGAATGCAAAAATAAAATAATAATAATATTCAAAACGGAGTGCTGTCAGCGTAAATACAGTGAGTGTGCAAAGTGTAACGTGTCTGGTGAGCTGATCTAGTCTGGTTCAACGGATGTCGTTTTTGGAGATGAGCCTCATTGACACCGTTCAATTCCAGCGGCACCAATCAGATTCAATCCCCTGACACTATTTTGTGGTGCCGTTGGGAAAAGAAGCTTAGCGCTGGCCAAGATGATTATGATTAGTTTTAAGATTTTGAAGATGTACAGAATTTTTTCCCCCTCACGAGACTAGAACTGACCTGGCAACTGTCTGCAGACTAATTTGACTCTGCCTATGGTATCGCCATAGAACCACAGGCATTAAGACAAGATGACACTCAAGTATTTGACCTCCAACTCATTTTTTAAACCAGAGCTTATCTCTTAAATGAGATCATCTAACGTCTCCTTGCTTTCAATAGGACATAGATGAGACTAATGACCCTGCACCAAAGCTGGCTACCAATGACAGGAAGAGAATGTCTCTTCCTCCCCTCCCTTGATTGCTTAGCTAACATGGTTTGGTAGGTGAAAGTATTGAAACCCCCAATACCTCTAAATGGAGGGGGAAAACGTGGTTATTACCATACGTGGCCACTAGATGGTGGACTATGTATATTAGTACCAGTTCCCAGCTGAAGTTGCTCTCTCACCTTTCCCTCACTGCCCTACCCAGTAATCTCTGGTCTGGAACAATCAACACTGCTTTTATTGGCACTCATACGGTACCAATGCATCACACATGTGACCAGCAGGGGGAGTAGGTAGGTAGTAAGTTTATTGATCCCGGGAGTGGAGTAGTGAAACTCCTACCTGAAAAGGATTCGGTGTGGAACCTGACAGACCCAGAAGGGTGTGTGGTTGGGAGCCTGTGCTTCTCTAGACAGCCATGTTTTTATTTGATTCAAACAGGATAATCTGTCTCATCACTCCTTCTCTGTTGAGAGTTGTTTGGATGTAAACACAAACACAGTTTTAGTTTGACACCGTCGTTTTGAACATCAAAACGATTACAATCCCCCCCCCCAAAACACACACACACACACACACACTATACTAGCCTAACCTTGCATGGTGTAGATCATAAGATCAGTATGTTTGGGATATCAACAGGAATGACTGATTTATTTATTGACCCGCCTGTGTTTGTTACAACTGTCAGGCGTTGTCCAACTCTGTTTCTCCTCTGCTCTGCCAACAGATACCAGATGAGTTTGACAACGGTGAGTCACTGTGAATACCTGTGGGAGGAGTGGTGAGGTCGAACTCTGACGTCACTTTTTAGGCTGAAAAGTTTGCATTTCCACCACTGTGGGGTGTAGTCCAAAATTCCTGTGGGAAAAATGAACGGGATTTGTGAAAAATGCCGAAAATAAGGTCTGTGTTTGACATATTCACAGAATAGTGTTTTGTTCAAAAAGTTAAAATACATAGTTGCTTCTGATGTCAATATTGTTGCAATGACTTGAAGTCTACAAAATGAAGACATCATCTCACCACTCGTTGACACCCCAAGGGGAGAAAGGTTTTTTTATTGGCATTTTTCATCACCAAGGTCTTGTGGAGTTGTAGCCAAGTTGAATCTTGTAAACAAGGTCATGCATTCTGTAATCCAATAAGATGAGGGTCTCACTGGTTACCTCTCTCTCTCTCTCTCTCTCTCTCCCCATCTCTCTCTCTCTCTCTCTCCCCATCGCTCTCTCCATCTCTCTCTCTCTCCATCACTCCCTCCGTCTCTCCCTCTGACCCCCTCCTTGTGCGTTTGGCTCACCTGTGCAGTAAACCTGGTTCGTGGGCTTCCACAGTTAGAGGTTTGGTATTAAATGTGTTGAAACTGTGACCTGGGCTGTGAACTGGTAGGCCAGATGAACAGGAGATAACAGGCTAGAGCCAGATGGGCTTTACTACACAGACCAGCTGGAGAACACATCTCCAAACCCACAGGTTGTTCATTGGTTACTTTCAAGTGTAAACACTGATAGTCGTGTGTGTGCGCGCGCGTGCGTGAGTATGTGTGTGTGCGCGCGCGTGCGTGAGTGAGTGTGTGTGTATGCGCTTTTTCAGGGCAGCTACTGATACAGATTATTATTAATCAAGGAGACCGATAACCAATATTTGTAACCGATATACATTTGCCGTGAAAATTAAAATTGTGTCAAATTTTAGAACAACACAAACTCCAACACAACTTTGTTGAAAAGCCCATTAGACTATAGAGGTGTAGCTGTGCTGGTCAGATATAGCTGTTTAGATTAGAGATGTGTCCTGTGCTGGTCAGATAGAGCTGTTTAGACTAGAGATGTGTCCTGTGCTGGTCACACAGGGCTGTAGGCGGGAGCACAGAGGGGTGAATACAGACAGAGTCGGCCGCATCACAGCCAAAGTAGCACATTTTTAAATTCATAAACTTTATCGGCAGTTGGATTAAAAAAATTAAAAAAACAGATGCCAGAAATACAGAATTTCGGCCGATAATATTGGCCAGGCCGATAATCGGTCTATCCCTAATTTTGGACCCATACACACACACACCCTTACACACACACCCGTACACGCACACACACACACACACACACACCTACACACACACACACACACACCCTCTTCCAGCCCCCTCATTCTCTGTGGCCAGATGAGGCGCCTCTATTCCTGTCTGAGCATGTGTGTCTTTGTCGTGGGGGGGGGGGGTCCTTCTTAATGATTGATCGATCCTAGAGGGATGCCACCTTGCAAGCGCCCCCACACCGGGGCAATGCCAACCGCCCCTATTGAGAGTGTGAATGGCACTCTGTTACCCCCAGTCTGGCACCACCCTCCATATGCCCCCCAGACATCAGTCATCCTCTCTAACCGCCTCCTGACAACTGACTGAAAGGGCCTCATTAAGACACGGACATAACACACACACACACATACTCACTCACTCACACATACACACACTCACTCACTCACTCACTCATTCACACACACGCACGCACGCACATATACATACACACATATACACACTCACTCACTGACACTCTCACACACATATACTCACACATACATATACACACACACACACATGTGCCGTTTCAGTTTCCTGTATGGTTGTGTTGCACACCTGTGCCATGTTCTTATGGCGTTATGAAGGGCTTCTCCCTCTTCACCGTCACTCTGCCTCCAGCTATGTGAGCTGAGAGGGACCGTGTTGCCCCCCCTACTCCTAACGTGAGCGTAGTCCTGGGTGGGTGGCGGGGGGGGGGTGCCCTCCCCTCGGCCTCGGAGCTATGCTAATCCAGGTGACAGCTGCGTCCCTAAGCATCCGGCTGGGCTGATGTTGTCTCTGATAGAGCAGACGAGGAGGGGGGACTCCACTCAAACCAATTACAATCACCCGGATCGTCCAGCAATGACTCGGTTAATATCACACTCCCCGAGGTGCCCTATCGCTCTCTGTCTGTCTCTATCTCCCTCTCTCCCTCCCCAAGGTACCCTATTTCTATCTCTCCCTCATGCAACCTCTGTCCATGTATCTCCCTTTGTGTCTTGCTCTCTCTGTCTCTCTCTCTCTCTCTCTCGTTTCTCTCTCTCTCTCTCTCTCTCTCGTTTGTCTTTACATCTCTTTCCTTCCGTCTCTCGTCCTGAGTCTGTTTTCTTTGCTCACCTCAGGACCTCTGGGCGCTAACGCTAAAGCTAACACTGCTGCTATGACCCACTGTGCCGATGGATAAATGGAAAGCTTAACCCAGCTTCATCATCCATTGAGGGGGGCATTCTGTGACTCCCCCCCAACCCCCATCCTATGACCTGCTGCCCTGATGAATGGATGGATGGTTGGATGGCTTGATAGCCTAGCTAGCGTAGCCTAGCCTCATCACCATCCTGGGCGTTTCATCTCCTAATAAAGGCCAATGATGACCTGAGGGGCCATTGCAGGGGGGGGGGGGTTCAGTGTCCCCGAGGGGACATGGAGGCTGCTATCCAGCCCCCCCCCCCCCTCCACCACGCGCTCCCTCCCTCCAGGGAGGCAGAAGGCGGGCGGAGTGATGTACGGGAGGGAGGGTGGCGGATGGTCCCTCGGGGACCCTGGCGTGGTGGTCCGGTCTGTTAGCAGGCGTGACCCACGTTGCCATGCCAAGTGATGGTATTCACGGCCGTGTGTGTGTGTGTGTGTGTCTGAGGGGAGGGGGGGGGGGGGGGGTAGGGTAGCAGCTGAGGGGTTTAGGGGGGGGGGGGGCTTAGATTGATAGTAGCGGCGTGATGCATAGGAGCGTGGGACGCCGAGGTGGTTGGCGTGGTGAAGTCACAGCGATGTCCCCAGAGAGGCTGACGACAGCAGTGATGAACCCTGACACAGACCGCCACATCCTGTTTCCTGTGTAACACTCCTCCCCCCCCCTCCCCTCCCAACGGGGGCGTGCTCAGTCTGATTGCGGCACCGACACCTGATACCACTTGGGTGTCGCTGGGCTTGGTGATGGGGCTGATGAGGCGTTTTTGGAGCTCAGCTGGAACAATGCGCCTCCTTCTGTGGGCATCCTCCGTCTGTGGGGAGCGTCAGACAGGGGCAGGCGGTGAGCGTGTTCGCAGCGTAGCCAGCAGCGGACAGAAGTACGTCGGGATGACGGTGCTGAGAGAAAGAGAGAGACCAGCGATCCTCCGTACAAAACAATCCCCCCCTCCCCCTCCCAGGCCCAGTGTACACACAGCGGACAGCCTGCCTCCCAGGTCCCTCATCCCTGTCCCTCCCTGTCCCTAACCCTGCCTCCCAGGTCCCCCCATTCCTGTCCCTAACCCTGTCCCTCCCTGTCCCTAACCCTGCCTCCCAGGTCCCCCCATTCCTGTCCCTAACCCTGTCCCTCCCTGTCCCTAACCCTGCCTCCCAGGTCCCCCCATTCCTGTCCCTAACCCTGTCCCTCCCTGTCCCTAACCCTGCCTCCCAGGTCCCCCCATTCCTGTCCCTGACCCTGTCCCTCCCTGTCCCTAACCCTGCCTCCCAGGTCCCCCCATTCCTGTCCCTGACCCTGTCCCTCCCTGTCCCTAACCCTGCCTCCCAGGTCCCCCATCCCTGTCCCTGACCCTGCCGAGAGAGACCCTCTAACAGCCCCCCCAAAGAGAGGGGGGCGACCGTTTGTCACGGCCCAAGAAAGAAGCGATTGACAGCGCGGGCAGAGGGGACGACAGAAGAAAAGCACGGGCCCCACCAGAGAGAGAGAGCGAGAGATAGAGAGAGAGGTAGAAGAAAGAAGAAAGGCAATAGAGTAATAATGGCCTTTGGCAAACCAGCGGAGCATATGCCACCCCTAGAGAAGGATTAAAGACGCGCTTTGTTAGGACAGGAGGCCCGGGCTATCGATCTACCTCTCCCTCCCTCCCTCCCTCTGTCCTGTACTCTCTCCATTCCTCCCTCACTCTCCCCCTTTCCCTCCATCCGTTTTCTCGCTCTCTATTCGCCTTCCATCTCTCCCTCCCTCCCTCTCTCCCTCCCTCCTTCCAGAGGGTGTAGCAGCAGGCTACAGTCGCCTTCCTCCCTGTTACACAGACAAACAAGGTTAACAAGGTTAGCGCCAGAGCTGCCAAGAGCCTCCTCCATTCTTCTCTTTCTTCCTCCACTCCTTTCATCCTTTCACCGTGTGTAATGGTCCTCCTTTCACAGTCGGCGTCAGGCCTTTGGTCAGAGAACACGGCTTCGGGACACGAGCAGCGGGCTCCTCCAGAGGGGCTCTAGCAGGCCGGCTGGGCATCTGGTCACTCCTGACCCTACCCAGGCTAGATGGACTACAGGGTTGTCTTGGGCTACAGTGGGTAGTGTAGTAGGTAGCCTCCTCTCTCTCTCTGTCTTTCTCTCTCTCTCTCTCTCTCGTACAGAAGAAATGGACTACAGTATTGTCTTGGGCTACAGTTTGAGCTTGTGGTAGCCTCTCTCTCTCTCTCTCTCTCTCTCTCTCTCTCTCTCTCTCTCTCTCTCCTGGATGTTGTCTCAGGCTTAGCTGACAAATATTCATCTCCTCCCCTCCATCCTTCTCCTGTCATCTTCTGTCACCACCTCTATCCACCCGTCCTTCCATTCATCCATCTATCTCTCCACCTCCAGCCCCCACTGCTGTTATTAGCATGATAAAAGCCTTGATCCTTCCGATCCACACGCACACGCTCTCACAGAGGCACAGACACAAACAGGTACACACACACACACACACACACACCCCTGCCTCCCATGGGGGGGGGTAGTGTATGATGCCCACCCCCAGCCAAGCGTGGCTCTCCAGTCCCAGGGGAGCGGTTAGTCAACAGGGCCGGTCACTATCCCACGCTCCCTGGAAGAGTGAGTGTGTGTGCATGTGTCTTGTTACCCCCCAGGACAAATCAAACGCGTTGGAGTGATAACATACAGGCTGCTGTAGGGGGGGGGTTAACCAGATTGTTTGAACCATCCACGTGCGTGCGCGCACACACACACATACACACAGACCTGCTGTTGTCGTTGGCAGGAAACACCAGTTCTGCTTTGATACTTCAATTTTTTCATTCATTCAAACCTTTATTTAAGACTCTGGAAATCCATTGAGGGAGACTAATTTTCAATGATGCAGAGCATACAAAGACATTAAATATGCAATCAATAAATAAACCAGTCAGAATATAATAGTTATAAGAACGAAAAAACACGACAATCAAAATAAAATCAACCAAAGAAAATAGACACACATTGATCTCTGAGGGGGCCTGGAGCTGACCATAGGATGGGAGATCAATCGTTAAGGTGTTCTGAAGAGGGACTTTAAGAACAAGCTGGTCATTTGATGAGTTCAATAACAACCAAAGTCCCAGTCCAGCATCACTGTGATGTAAGGGGGCAGCTTCCCAACAAGCGCCTAATAACTGAACAAATTCCACACACGGTCCACACAGGTTCCACACGGTCCACACAGGTTCCACACAGGTTCCACACGGTCCACACAGGTTCTGCACAGGGTCCACACAGGGACAGAAGATGCAGTAGGGTACCTACTCCAGAGTCCTTAGCTGCTTGCTTTAGCTGGGGGACAAATGCCATCTGCCATAGCCATGCTGAGATGCCTATCTGCTGTAATGATGCTGCGGTCTCCTGGGAGATGTGGTTCCTTATTGCTCATTAAGACTACAGCTGTGGACATCCTGTAGTACCTCACCACTGTCTGTCTGTCTGTCTGTCTGTCTGTCTGAGGAGCTGTCATCACTCTGTCTGTCTAAGGAGCTGTCATCACTGTCTCTGTCTGTCTGTGTCTGTCTGTTTGAGCAGCTAACCAACTACTTCCTGATACTGGAATACTGTAGGCATGGGCTCTGGCTGCTCATAATGGTGCACGGTCTTAGATTTCTCAGGCACCTTTATAGACACCTAAGCTGACCTTTCCCCTCTGTTTCTCCCTGTCCTCCAGACCCTCCGGTCGTCCAACAGATGAGAAGAACCACCAAGTACTTCAAGGACTACAGACAGGTATGGAGCACATAGTGTGATTGGTTTAAAGCTCAATGAGAACTCTTTTTGTAGTTCAATATTCACCTTTACTTGCCAACATTAAAAAGTGAATGGTTTACTTGCCGCCTTTTTAACTCCCTTGTGTTCTTTGCGGTCCCGCGCTGATGATGTCATAACTGTGCGTCTCCAGATGATCATCGAGCCCACGAGTCCCAAGCTGCTGCCGGACCCGCTGAAGGAGCCCTACTACCAGCCTCCCTACACCCTGGTCCTGGAGCTCACCGATGTGCTACTGCACCCGGAGTGGTCGGTGGGTGCACCCCCCCCCCCACTCTCGCCTGGCTTCCCCATCTGTCTGCTTCCCCTTTCACCCCCCCTCCACACACACACACACACACCTCCACCCTGACAGGTGCGCTTGCGAGTGGCACGTGCGGTAGACAGGTGGGGTGCGACCAAGGCCGTAACCTGACACCTGCTCTCTCACACACTCCAAACCTGGACCCCCCCCCCCTTTCACGACCCCCTCTACCTGCACCAGCAGCCATACAGGGGGGCCCAGCCCAACCCCCCCTGGCCCAGCCCCGCCCCACCCCCCCTGGCCCAGCCCAGCCCCGCCCCCCCTGAACACACACACACACACACAATACCTGTATATTGTATACACACTCACACAAGATACCTGTAGACTGTATACACACATTGATTTGTATGACTGGTGCTGTATAAATAAAATTAAATTGACATACTGTATATATACACACACACACACACACACACACACACAAGCACTATTTTCACTTACTGCACCCCAGACAAATCACCACCCCTAGTCTTCTCTGCTGGCGTTTTGTGTTAAAATTCATACCAAAGTACTTGACCCGAGATTGTGTGTGTGTGTGTTTGTTCACAGCTGGCGACAGGCTGGCGTTTTAAGAAGAGGCCGGGCATCGACTACCTGTTCCAGCAGCTCGCTCCCCTGTATGAGATCGTCATCTTCACTGCAGAGACTGGCATGGTGAGTGGAACACCGAGCACACACTACCGACACGCCACAACATGTTAAACCACACTATGACACGCCACAACATGTTAAACCACACTATGACACGCCACAACATGTTAAACCACACTATGACACGCCACAACATGTTTTAATTCAAACTATGACACCCCTCAACATGTTATAACTCACATTATCACACGCCACATGATATAACGCACACTACGAGGCAATTGTTATAACGCATACTACAACACGCCACAATATGTTAACGCATACATAGAGTAATGGGACATATGGGGATGGATTGTGTGTGTGTTTGTGTGTGCACGCACATGACTGAGGCGCTCACCTGCCTCCCTGCTCTCAACCAATCAGAGCTGGCCTTACTGCCAGGTGTCGCTTGTTTGTTATGACAACAACACACACCTACCTGTCGCCACCCCACCCCAGCTCCCCCCCCCCACCCTCCAGGCCTAACCCCAAACAGACCCGACAGGTTCCCCCGCAGAAAAGCCCCTTACTGAATCCACATTGTTATGGTGCTGTGATCTGATGACGTTAACATGTGGATAATTCACACTGGCTTTCATCCTTAACATCATGGTAATGTTGTTATTGTTGTGGTGGTGGTGTTTGTTTAAAGTTGTGGTGTTTTGGCAGCGGTAGCAGCACCCCTAGTTCTGTTGTAGGTCCTAATTGCCCTCCGGTGCGCTAGCGGCAGTCGGGCACAAATCGGACGCCCCGCGGGCATCCATGGACCCCTTTATTCAGACCCACATTTATATGCAAATAAGCTCTGCCCCTCTTAGGTCTGATTGGCTGGCTGTTTAGACCTTTTGTTTGTTTGTTTGTTTTCCCTCTCATTACCATGAGTGTTTACGGCGTGCTAGATTGTCAGTGATGGACCACGTAGGCCTGCATCGCCACAACGCCCCGACTCTGCCCAGTCTAACTGACCTCTGTCCTCTGAAGGCACCCTGCAGTCTTTAACCTGGACGTGTGCCTGCTTGATAGGACATGACCCGTTCACCTACTGACAGTTAAGGGAAGAGAAGAAAGATCTATTTAGGCGTAATCATTTCCCCACTTGCCTTCTCCAACCCAGAACTAACACTATACACTATGAATCTCTCTCTATAATCGAGACCCCTAGTCTACCCGGCGCTGACGTGTGCGTGCGTGCATGTGTGTGTGCGTGCGCGTGTGTGTATGCGCTCCTCTAGACGGCCTACCCCCTGATTGACAGCATCGACCCCCAGGGGTTCGTCATGTACCGGCTGTTCCGTGACGCCACGCGCTACATGGAGGGACATCACGTCAAGGTAAACACACACGCCTGTCTGGCACACGCCTGGCCTGTGACCCGGCTGCTTGGGCTGAGAGAGGAAGTGTGTGTGTGTGTGTGTGTGTGTGTGTGTGTGTGTGTGTGTGTGTGTGTGTGTGTGTGTGTGTGTGTGTGTGTGTGTGTGTGTGTGTGTGTGTGGTACCTATTGTATTTATATTTTGCTGATCTGGCACTTTGACTTCAGCACTAGATTATGCTCTTAGTCACTTGTTTAGGAAGGAGGTGCACTTGTGAGTTCTGGCGAGTATTAGTACACGGACTACCTACGTTAAATGCAATTATTGTAAGTCACTTTGGATAAAAGCGTCTAGATAAATTACTGTGATGTAATGTAACGTTTGGCAAACAAACCACCCAGGAGAGAGTGCAGGTTAACGGCTGAGAGGTCACATCTGTACCAGTCAGCTCAGTTGATGCTGCTGCTCTGCTCCCTTTCCACCCCGTCCCCCTCCAGACCCCCCCTCTCACACACACACACACACAGCCCCCCCCCCCCCCCCCCCCCCAGGCGCCACAATGCTGCCACACCCCCCTGTGTCTCCTCCTCAGCCACCTTCTGCTGCTCCATTGATTTTCCTCTCCTCCCTCCCCATCCCTCCTCCTGCCCCCCGCCTCCCCTCTCCTCCTCAGCCTCCACAATAGAGGCTTCTCCCCCTCCCTCTCGGGCCTCATTAACCTTCTGCCTCCTCCCCCCCCCCCCCTCCCCCCAGCAGTCTGGGGCAGTCTGAAACAGAGCTGGAGTGTTAAGAAGTGTGTTAAACTACTTGTTAGAAGTGGCTGGAGAGGGAGAGAGAGGGAGAGAGAGAGAGAGACTGCCACACTCTGTGAGTTAGTGTTTCTTAACTAACTAAATACTATGTTTCCTTCATCATAAAACATGATTCTTGAAGCCGTGTTATCGCTGTCATACCGAACTCACGCTATAGGGACGATTTATCCCCGATTCACCCCTCCTGACAATCGGAGGAGAAATCGGTACCGATGTTCAGCCCAGATGATCTTGTAATGTGAGGGGTTTACAGATCCAGTCTTAAACCTCCCGATCGGCTCACAGACCCATTGGGGCCGTTTTATATATAAATATAACAATATCAATATAATAACGTTTAATATTTAGATGACAAGCGAGACGACAGTAATTCCTCGCTCCCTCAGGCCTGATAATATCCCGTAGTGTGTGACGAGCTGCTATTTCCAAATCTAGTGTGTGCTTTGAGATTCCAGAGAAGAACGTGTTAAGATTCTCCATATGTGCGCGATTTGGAAACCGGTGAGGATCTTAAATCCCCTGTGGTGTGAGAGTGGCCGAGCTGAGCCCTCTGGACGGTTTGAGCGGGAGGTCGTACGCTGCCCTCTTCATTATTCATGTAGGTCAGGCGTTTCCACGTTTATCACTCGTTATTGAAACGTGTATTCATCGCGCCGCCATGTTTAATTTATTATAAAGGCAACTCGACACCGCCTCACTGTAAATGGCTTCACTGTGTTTAGATGGTCTTCAGTAAGCTGCCTCCGTGTCCTTGCCTCCTCTTTCCTGCTCTCCTCCCTCTCTCTCCTCTCCCCTCCCCTCACCCTCCATCTGGCCCTCCGGAGAGCACCAGGGAGGCGGAGAGGGACAGAGATAGAGAGCGAGGGAGGGAAAAAAGAAAGGGACGACTGAAAAGCCCTCCCTGTCCCCTGAGGGCGTAGCGTCTGTCTGTCCTCCGGTGAATTTCGATGGTGTTTTTGTCAGGAGAAGTTTTCAAACAATGCAGAGACACAGATGTGATCTGTCAATATAATCTGCCGGTCGATGTGACGAGTGCCAGTGTGGGACTTTGGGCTTAACCGACCGTGAGGGAGCAGTGGGGGGTTCCAGAATCTTCTAAGGCAGGACAGTTAGTGGAGGGCATGACCTTCTGTCACAGGTGCACCAGGGGGCGGCGGGGGGGTCAACTGCCAACTGAAGAGTTCCAGAAGCCTGGGTTTTATCTCGTTAGTCGAGGTGAAGCGCGGCCCGGTTAATGATCTGTAGAGACGGTTTTGTTTGAGCAGCGGTTAGTCTTGTCTCTATTACATTTCACCTTTCACCAAACCGGTGGGCACTGGGGAGCAGCAGTAGAGAAGGCAGGTTTGTGTGTGTTTGTGTGTGTGTGTGTGTGAGACTGAGACACGCCTCCTCAAGCTTGTTGCCTGTTGCCTTCAGAGATCAGAGTGTGGCGGGTTGTGTAACTGGAGCTGTGAGCACCACGCCCTCGTCTCACACACACACACACACACACACACACACACAGGATTATTTGTCTTACACACATTTAGCAGGTACACACACAGGCACACACTTTCCCCTGGCACAGCTGGCCTGTGGGTGAGGGGTCTGTGCAGTCTCAGTGGAGTTGGAGCGTGTGTGTGTCTGTGTGCATGCGTGTGCGTGTGCGTGTGTGTGTGTGTGTGTGTGTGTGTGTGTGTGTGTGTGTGTGTGTGTGTGTGTGTGTGTGTGTGTGGAGGGGGTGGTGGGGGTAGAAGGGCAGATGGAGAGGGACACAGCGTTGTTCCTAGAACTGGGCTCATCTGGACCCCCCTCCTCCCCCACGACTCCTCCTGAACTGCTGCTGCTCTGCGTGTGTGCGCGCACGTGTGAGTATGTGTGTGCTCGCGCACGTGTGTGTGTGTGTGCGTGTGTGTGCGTGTGTGTGCGTGTGTGTGCGTGCGCGTGTGTGTGTGTGTGCGCGTGTACGCGAGCGCGCGTGTGTGGGTTGAGACTGTTGGTCAAACACTTGTATTTGTTCAGGGATGCTGGTCATCAGATGGGGTTATGAGCAGAATGGAGCTGATAGAAATGTGTATCAATAAACAATACACCTTCTCATCCCTCTCCTCGCTCTTTCTCCTCTCCTTTCTCCTCCTTTCTTCTCTTTTCTTTCTCCATCTTCTCTGTCTCTCTTATTTCCCCCTCCTCTCACTCTATTCTCAATCTCTCCTCTCCCTCTTCTCTCCATCGCTCTCTCTTCTCTCCATCTCCCTCTTCTCTCCATCTCTCCATCCCTCTCTTCTCTCCATTCCTCTCTTCCCTCCATCTCTCTCTTCTCTCCATCACTCTTCCCTCCATCTCTCCATCTCTCTCTTCCCTCCATCTCTCTCTTCCCTCCATCTCTCCATCCCTCACTTCTCTCCATCTCTCTCTCCTCTCTCTCTCTCCTCTCTCTCTCTCTCTCTCTGTCCAGGATGTGTCGTGTCTGAACAGGGACACATCCAAGGTGATTGTGGTGGACTGTAAGAGGGAGGCCTTCAGCCTGCAGCCCTTCAACGGCATGGCCCTCCGGAAGTGGGACGGCAACTCCGAAGACCGCACCCTCTATGACCTAGCTGCCTTTCTCAAGAGTAAGACCGGAGTGTGTGTCTGTGTCTGTGTGTGTGCGCGTGTGTGTGCGCGTGTGTGTGCGCGTGTGTGTGCGCATGTGTGAGAATCATCTTCACAACCTACTGTTACTGTCCACCTCAAGAGTAAGACGAGAGAGTGTGTGTGTGTGCGCTCGCGTGTGTGTGGCAGAGAGAGTTGGTCTGTGTGCTTCTCTTTGTGTGTGTGTCTGTATCTACCAATGTATGAGGTGTCAGCGAGTGTGTGTGTGTGTCTATGCATTGCATGGTTGTGTGTGTGAAAAGCAGTGTACTGTACGAGCCTCTTCACATACCCCTCTGTTTACCTACACTTCTCATCTAACGTGTTCCTGCCCCCCCCCCCCCCCCCTCCAGCCATAGCCCTCAGTGGGGTGGATGACGTCCGAGGGGTCCTAGAGAACTACGCCCTTGAAGAAGACCCCATAGAGGCCTTCAAACGCAGACAAGCACAGCTAGCACAGGTACATGAACGTACACACACACACTTGCACATACTCACACATAGACATATACACATCAAATCAATACTCAAATGTATTAGTGACATAATACTGAAATAAAAAAAAGGTAATTGAATTGACACAATTTTCACATCATGCTTTGTGCCTTGTATGCATGTGTATGTTTCTTGATATCATACTTACAGAAAGACTGATTGTGTGTGTCTTGTGTCTCTGTCTGCCTGCCTGTGTGTGTGTGCACGTGTCTCTGTGTCTCTGTATGTGTGCGCGTGTGTGTGCGCGTGTGTGTGTGTGTGTGTGTGTATAGGAGGAGGAGCAGAGGCTGGCGGAGCTGGCTCAGCAGAAGAAGCAGGGCATCTCTCTAGGTTCCATTGCCGGAAGATTCTGGCGTTCCAAACAACAGTGAGTGACCCTCTCACTCACCCACCAATCAGAGCCCACCCCTCCACCACGTCCGGCCCCCTCGGGTGGGCAGGACCGGCGGGCTTGTCAGGACGCGTGGAATGGAGGGGTAGAGGAGGAGAGACCGTCCAATCAGATGGAATTTACTGCCACAACCATGTCTCGGGGTGGGGGGTGAAGAGGAGCGGAGCGCGATGATTGGTTACCTTTGTTACCTCTGCACCAATGAGGAGGCAGTTCCTCGGTTATAGGCGCAGAGGGCAAAGGCAGCGCATGCCCCTCCCCCCCTCATCTGCTTCTATTGGTCCGATGTTGTCACCTGACACATTCTAAATGGTGCTGATTGGTCAAGAGACGTTCATCGACGGTCATCAGCTGCAGCTCATAGATGGTCCGGAGGCTGACCTGAGACCAGTGCTCTATCTGAAACTCCAGCACTGGAATCTGGCGCTCTGCACCCAGAGATGGACTGGGACCAGCTGTGTGTGCAACCGTTTCCAAATCACCTGATTTTTATTTTTATTTTTTTTTATTATTATTTTTTTGTTCCAATGTATATCTGAGACTGTGCTGACAAGCATTTAGAACATTAATAATTATACTGCTATTTGAAAATGTGTTGCACTTGGAGACACGTGGAACTGAGGTAGTCTCATCTCCACCAGTGAGAGCTGTCATGGCTTTGACGGGTGCTGGGCTTGGCCAATGAGACTGGGTGTAAACTGTGGCTGGAGCCAATGCAGTAGGGAGTGGGAGGGACATTGTCAGCCAGCTGAACCAATGGGAACCATGGGATCTGTGGCCAGCGGTTGTTCTGGAGACCTGGGATCCTCTGGTATGAATACACGTGCTTGTTAAATGTTCTGTGAGATTCAGTTGATGTGACCCGTTCATTCACTATGTCCCAAATAAAAGAACAAGCTGTGGAGTACGTCCAGGACTTTGTGATTATCATTTTACATAACAGAAAGAGATCCTTGTGATTGTGATAAAACACCATATTCCAAACAACAAGATGTTAGATATTTCATGGTGGTTTGTTGTGAGCCCTCTTAGCCTTGGAGGTATGGAGAGACTAGGCTAAATGCTTTCTTAGCCTTGGTGGCACGTGCACCACTTAAAGATGTTCTTCCTTAATGAGGAGTTATTGTCTGATTGTGCCATCCTAGTAGCCTAGTAAATACCCGACATAGGTTTATATATTGGACATTGGATTCATACCTGGTAGGATGAGCAAGTGAACTCCCATCCGCCCCTGTCTATATTGTGTAATTGTTCAGTGCACTCTTGGTAGCTATAAGACCCATACGAGTGCTTCGAGTAGATCTTCAGGGTCCTAATCGTGTGTTTATTTACACGATTAACTCCGAACAAACAGCCTAAGTCTCATCAGTGGCCGATCTGGCACGAGAGAATGTGCGCGTTAAAGCGGCGCTGACTGTTGGTAGCTTACAAATATTTGCAGTTACAGATTACGGTCGATCAATGCTCATCATCCTTTAAAGCGATATTTGTGTTGCGTTTGAGGTGCCTAAAACCCGAGCTTTAATTCTCCATTCAGGAATGATAGGTGTTTAAACAGGGATGTAAAAGGGTCTTGGGTTCAAGATGATTAGGAGTTAACGCCAGTAGGCCTAAGATTAATTTCAAAGGTCAATTGTCTTGGGTTAAAAGTGTTTTCTTACCACGTTTACAGTTTAATTTGCTCTAGACGGGCAATGTAGCTTTTTTGTTAACACGTTTACGGTTTAATTTGCTCTAGACGTGCAAAGTAGCTTTTTTGTTCAACCTTTATCAAAGTTCACCAAGCGTAGGCTACATAATTACGCACCGTCCGTGACAAAAGGAAGAAATCGCTTCACGCGCGATTCGCCCGTTTTCAATCAAATCGGAGAACAAATGTATATGGATTTTCTTTTGATTGATGTTGAGTTCACTATTGTATAGCCACGTCGCCAATTGGCATAAGAGATGTTAATGTGCCATAGTATGAGAGTAGCGAGACATATGGCGCGAGGCCATTCACAGCTACCTGCAAATTGTCAGGTGTCAACCGCCGCACCCCGGGCAGACGCGCACGTGCCAAAACTAATGCCCTCGGGCTCTCATCTCCCCTCTGTCTCTCTCGAGGGAGAAAGAATGTAAGCTTTTTGAATTAATCTCTTATACTCTAATGCCATGATTTTTATCGCTCTAGCTGTGCCCAATTATGGATTTAATCTTAAGCTAGTCTCAATAGTCCGTTAGTGCAATCGGGTGTGAAATCAGCCTAAACAAATCAAAATTTGTTTCCGATTTGACCAGTGACAACGAGTGAGTAGCCTAGTAGCCTGCAGTTACCAGGGAGTGAATCTGAAACTGAAAGCGAATACAAGCGAGTAAGTGAATTTATGTCGGTTGCTTTATTTCCATTAGCAACCACTCAGTTCAGCATGTAGGGATTACACCGCCATTTCAGCAGGGCCACTTTTATTCCCACAAAATTATCTATAGCCTTGAGGGGAACCTCGAGGTTATACGGTTAAAGTTGTATATCCCAACTGGCTTACAAAAGGCAATGTGTCAGTACATTTGGACCAAGCAGCACGCCAACATTAGTTTCTGGAGAGGTGCGAACAAACTGCAGGACGCGTAGTGTAAACTCGAGACTTTTGTAAAAGAACATGCACGCGGCGTTTGAAGCCTGGGAATCGGTCTGTCTCGAGCCCGAGGGTGTTGGACTTGACACCTCAGCAGATTCTCATGTATGGGCACCCAGTGCCTTCTGCCACCTTGTCACACCTCTACAAATGTTCTCACGGTGAGTCTTTCCGCCCCTGGCCTGTTCCTCTCTTGTTCTCCACCCAATTTTTTCACCTTCGCGTGGACACACGACGCAATTCACCAAAAGCGACGACTCCCACACCATTTGGACTTTGGGCACGTGGTGGCTATGTTAGGCTAAGGTGCCAAAGTGCCAAGACCCTTGCGTATATGTTCCCAAATAAAACTATATGGACCTTTGCTTTGAATAGCCACATTCTTTGAATTGTACAGTAAGGTTAACCAAACAAACGTTTACGTTTCCAAATAGCCTAAATTACCCCAAACATTCTGGCGCTTTGGCTATCTAAATGGAGATGCGGCGCATGCTAAATACCTGTTAAACGCGTGCTGTGTCAGGTCCCTTGTGTCGAATATCTGCGCGTGCAAATACAAGCGCAATACAATATGCACATATTCGATCGTGCCATCTGGTTATCGATTTGTTTTAATCTTTCTTTCCCCTCCGTGGAATTCCGCTCATGACAAGCCACGCGCACGCGTGTAGGCTATCCCAGAATAATTTTATAGGCGGACCATAATTTGGCATTATACCATGTGTCACGCTCACTCACAAAAGAACAAAATCAATAATGAGTTCACGTGAAGGGGCTTTGATTTTACATTTACGCACTAAATATAGTGTCAGGGCGCGTGCATTGGTAGACTACCAATTTTATCACATTATCTCGAACTTTGTCCTGCATTTTCTGACTTTACCATGTTTCTTTGTACCTTACACTGATATGAACCCAATAGGATGCCTTTCACATTCGATCCAAAAATATTCTACACACAACATACAGTCGTATTAAAAATACATTTTGTTGTGTTGGCTAAATCAATCTCTCACAAAACGATGCGCTTCATGGCAACTTTTGTCTAGGCGGCTCATAGGCTATTTATTTATCCCGTCTTTTGTCCCTAGTTGTAACTCAAACCGCAAAAGAGCCCCGTCTGGATAATTATCCGACAACATAATGACAATGGAAGCTCATCTGTAGGCTACTGTAGCTCCTGTCTTGTGTGTGTGACGCGCCCCAGTCGGAGCGTGCCTGGGGTAAAGTCAGGGCCAGCGGAGGCACGCGCTGCTCTCATTACAATAACAATAGACGCGCGCCAAAGATGAGCAACAGTTTGTAAAGCTTTAGCCCTATTGTCCCCGCGGGCCCCAGCCATTACAAGCTCACGCAGTCTACATGACACACGCCTTATTAAAGCGTGTGATTGTGTGCAATTATTAACCTGCAAAGAAGTAGCATGTTTTGTTTGTGTGATCATGTTGTTGTTTTGATAGCTTGCAGGAAATGGTGTCTCATTGTGGACCATAATTGACTGGCTTTTCCAAACCAGCTTTAATCCCTTAAACCCCTTTCTGTAATTTATCTTATTTACAGTGCGTTGCTTTTTTTCGCTGTGTATCACATATGAATTCAGAGCACACAATAGACAACTGCCTTAGCGTCATCACATATGGCAGACACACTGACTGGCACTCAACCGAGCTCTTAACGCACCAGTAGTTTAGCTATACACTGTCTATAGCCCGACGCCCACTCAAAACAATTGGATAAACTAGTAGCCTACATACTTTGAGGTTCCCATAGGAACATAACCCGTTTGTCTCCCTCAGGCAGATAAAGGTAGGTAGGTAATTACACGATGATTTTAATCTAGCAGGTGTTTGCTATAACGTCAGTTTTTTAGCGTGACATTTGTTTGAGTATTTTAAGTGTTTGAAGGTCTATTCATGTCTTTTCTCGGGCTGCATGTCATTATGGTGACGCCCTTCCCTCTTTTCAGTTCTATAGTGTGAAAACATGCAGTGGCCATTAGCCTAATTCAAGCTCTTTTTCACTGGGTTCTGACCTATAGGTAAATTGCGTGCGTTATTACGCAGTGAAGACGTTGTACATAGAAGGAGGTGGGTTTTGCACGGCCAGGTGCCGTTAATTATCATACAGCTGTAGTCATGTAGTCCTCCCCTATACCCCACCCCACCCCTCATCCTCCTCCTTCTACAAAAGCAATTATCTGACATCTCCAGCGCTGAGCGACCCCCACTAGACTACCCTACCCCTTCCTTCTCCCCTCCCCAAGACCCTCGGCCCCCAAACCAAGACAACAAAAGACCCTTTCGAATCTTTCGATAGCACAATAAAAGATCTCCCTCCGAAGTATGCCGGTTTAACGACTCACACGCGTCAGAACAATTACTATTCTTGGGTTGAATTAAAGGGGTGTGCGCGCTGCCCCCCTCCCCTCTCCTTAACCCCCCCCCCCCCCCCTGTGCTCGGCCGTTGTCCTCCCTCCCCGGAGAAAAAGGATGAAAAAGTCCCAGAAGAATAGGGTGGCACGCGACACAGTGGAGAAAACAAAAAGAAGAGAAAGAGACAACGACTCCTAAACAGAAATAAAGTGACTGGTGTTTATTCCCCCTCAGTCGGGTTCTCTGCCTGCCTTTCTTTAAGTCAACTTTCACGGGTCCACTCAGTGCAGGCTACCCACGTTTCATTGACCCAGTTCCAATCTTTGGCCCTCAGTTTGTCAAAATATTATCTCACAAATATATGTATCCTTTTTATAGTTTTCTTGTCCTACACGGGGGCCCTTTTCTTCTTGCCGTATTGCGCCTCTTGGTTTGGTCTTATTTTGCACCATTTGGACCCTCACTTTATTATCCGTGGGACTGAGAAAGTGTGGCTTTATGTCTATACGCTTATATGGTGCCCATTTTGGTTTATTGCTCGAACCAAATTACCGTGGTGGTGAGATGGAATCAAAGCGTCCCTCGTCGACGCGCGGTGACCAAATTGCTGCCAGAGCTATACAGCCTATGACACTCCCCCTCCCGCTGGCCCGCCCCCCCCCCCTGGCGCCTGGAGTATAAAAACCAGGACGGGTTCGTTCACTACACGAAACTGAACGTACAAGTCCACAGTAGCCTACAACTCACTCCCCAGCGGAGCTAAAGGAATTTATTTTACGTTCAGTATTCTCTGAATACATTCATGCTAGCCAAGAAGCGCCCTCTATTTTGAAACCATTTGCCCTCTGACGGGGTTCCTCTTGTTTTTGGACACAGGATTATTATTTTTAAATCGATATTGGATTTATAGAACTGTCTGCTATACTTTGATAGCAGGCGAGGACGCGCACAACACAATGGCTCATTTGTTATTAGCTTGTTTTTTAGCGTTGATATCAACGCAACTGGTGAGTACTCTTCTGCATTCAACCATGTAGATCATGATCGGGGTTGTGAGACTGACATACCTATCAAATTGTGCTTTTACGCACCGTGCACTGACACCGCGCCCGTTCTCTCCCGTGTGTAGGTCGAATCGTCCGGTGTGTTTGAGTTGAAAGTACACTCTTTCAAGAGCACCCGCAGTGTCTGTAAACTTCCCGGGGACTGCCAGATATTTTTCCGCGTGTGCCTGAAACACTCACAGGACGTGATCTCCCCAGAGCCCCCGTGCACCTACGGCACAGGGCTCACCAACATCTTCAGCGCTGACCAGGGTTCCATCGCCGGGAGCGCGCCCATTAGAGTGCCTTTCCATTTCAAGTGGCCGGTAAGTTCTGCTCAAATGCTCAATATTGCCAGATGTATAGTTGCATGAATGACCGCAGGCTAAATATTGTTCATGTTTTTCCTGTTGGATGTATATGGAAATGTTGCTCTCGCGTTCACTTAGATGACACTATCTCTCATGTAGTTGTACAGCAGGCTAAGTATTTTTCTGTTTTATTTTAGGGAACATTTTCTCTGATAATTGAAGCCTGGAACGCCGAGTCCTCTGACGGCCAGTCTACAGGTAGGTCGACCTCGGAGCCCGTGTGTCCTCTAGGGGGCGTAAAAGCTGCATTGACCTGGCTCTAAAACGGAGCCAGAAGCTACAGAAACCTACGTTAAAAAAACTCTGAGTAAAACTTTATTATAAATATATACATGCAAGTATTTTAAAGAACTCCACATGCCTATAGTGTTTCATTAATTACGCATTATATGGAATACATTAAAAACGTTTATTTTCTTTATTAGCGAAATAAGAGTCATCATGAAATGTCTTAATTTGATTGCTCTTATTTTTTTTCCATAAAAGCACGGGATATTGATGTAATATTGTTTTATTTTCACACAGAAAACCAGAACAACTTGATCAGCCGTTTGGCCACACGTAGAAGACTGGCCATTGGTGAAGACTGGTCTCAGGACGTGCATTTCGGAGACCAGAGTGAATTGCGCTATTCTTATCATGTTGTCTGCGATGAGAACTACCACGGGGAAAGCTGCTCGGACCTTTGCCGACCCCGAGACGACCAATTCGGACATTATACCTGTGATGCCTCGGGTAGCAGAACTTGCCTCTCCGGCTGGAAAGGAGACTATTGCACAGAACGTAAGTGCCAGCCCTAGTCTAGGCTATAACAGTTCAGTGACTTTTATTTCGTTTCCCCATTGTACATTTTTATTAGATTATTCTATTGCTTGAAATAGATTACTATAATTTAACCTATTTTTGTCCGCTTTATTTGGCCCTATATTCTAACACTCACTTGGTTGCCTTCGACTGTTTTGGTGGGAATAGCGCGCGTAATTTCCTCACTTGAAATTGTTAACTCAAGCAGTTCAACGACATCCTTGGTCGGGTATAAAAATAAGCTTCTGTTGCTTCAATGTGGAGTTTGTCTGCGTCTTTTGTTCGCCTCAACAATGGGCGCTGGGTGTATGGTTTAACAGCGACACGCGCTGGAACTTAATGTGCGCTCCCTTGCGTGAAAAAAAGACGGCATGTGTTTCTTTTGTGCGCGCACCAGCTGCTTCGCTTAGTACTTAACAAATACTTGATGTGTCTGAGGCCCGGCGAAAGGGGGTTGTTTTGTGATGCACACTGGTTCTAATGTTCCCCCTTTCTCCCTCTCTCTCTCTATCTGCGCAGCCATCTGCCCATCAGGCTGCGAGGAGAACGGTTCTTGCGAGGCCCCGGGCAAGTGCAAGTGCCGTCAGGGGTGGCAGGGCGCCCTGTGCGACGAGTGTGTGCGCCACCCCGGCTGCGTGCACGGCACCTGCGCCCAGCCGTGGCAGTGCAACTGCAAGGAGGGCTGGGGGGGGCTGTTCTGCAACCAGGACCTCAACTACTGCACCAACCACAAGCCCTGCAGGAACGACGCCACCTGCACCAACACCGGCCAGGGCAGCTACACCTGCACCTGTCGGCCGGGCTTTAGCGGCACCAACTGCGAGATCGAGACAAACGAGTGCGACAGCAACCCCTGCAAGAACGGAGGCAGCTGCAACGTAAGTCCCGCCCACCCGTCCGTCCGGCGCCACTCCCGGTGGTCAGCTCCCCGCCGGTCAGCTCCCGAGGGTACTGGCGCCCCAGAGTACTAATCTACGTGTTACCGTCTCTTCCCCCCGCGCAGGATCTTGAGAACGACTACACCTGCACCTGCCCCCAGGGCTTCTACGGGAAGAACTGCGAGATCAGCGCCATGACCTGCGCCGACGGGCCCTGCTTCAACGGGGGCACCTGTATGGAGAAGGCGTCGGGGGGCTACTCCTGCCGATGCCCCCCCACCTACACAGGCTCCAACTGCGAGAAGAAGATCGGCCCCTGCAGCAACGACCCCTGTGCCAACGGTAAGGCTCTCGCTGCAGTGTGTGTGTGTGTGTGGGCACTGGCGGTTACTGTGGAGCCACTGTGGAGTCCTTATCTGCTGTCTGTCTGAGAACAGATAGTCTCTCACTCGCGCAGATCTTCTGGATGTTTTGTTCGACCCGGAGAAAGCGCCCATGCTTGCCAGTAACCTGGCGTTGTTTTGAAATGCACCTGTTGCGCCCTCGCTGTCAACCAGGACAGGAATGCAGCGCTGCAGACTCGGGACGCCAGGCCAGGCCGGGGCAGATAGGAGGGGGCAGATAGAGGCCCAGAGCTGTGGATACGAAGAGTTCACCTCTGTTAGCACTCGTGTGTGTGCGTGTGTGTGTATTCCCATGGGTCCTCATTAGGCGCTCAACTCCATGACTGACAGCTTATCTAAAATCTGTGTGTGTGTGTGTAGCTGCTCCAAGCTCTAAAACTCAAAAATGGTGTCGCAATCTGAAATTCACTCTCTCAAAATAGAATCTCCACAGCACAGCAGCCGAGTAGAGTCTCCGTTTTCAAAAGTTATTCCCACGCATAATTATGAGTTCACGGTGTTTATAAGGAATGCGTCTCCAGTACTGTTTTTGCTGTCTGCGGTGATTTTAACCCCTCCCTCCCTCCCTCCCTGCAGGCGGTCAGTGCGTGGACCTGGGTCACAGTATGAAGTGTCGCTGTCGTCCCGGCTTCTCGGGCCCACGTTGCCAGACCAACACCGACGACTGCGCCAGCAACCCCTGCCGCAACGCCGGCACATGTGTGGACGGCGTCAACGACTTCACCTGCACGTGCACGCTGGGCTTCGCCGGCAAGGACTGCTCTGTGCGTGCCAACGCCTGCTCTCTGCACCCCTGCCAGAACGGGGGCACCTGCTACACACACTTCTCCGGCCCGGTCTGCCAGTGCCCCGCCGGCTTCATGGGCACCAGGTGCGAGTTCAGCAAGCCCACCTTCCAGCCGGTCCAGCCCAAGGACGGCTTCTCCGCCGCCCTGGCCGCGAGCTTCGTCCTGGGCGTGGTCACGCTCGCCATGCTGGCGTGCGCCGCCGTGGCGGTGCTGCGCCAGGTGAGGCGGGACAGGAAGGGGCTTGCGGCGTCCGTCAGGAACGACCTGGAGACCGTCAACAACCGTGTGGTGACCATCAACGCCACCCCGGCCAGCCTGAGAGAGAAGGAGTCGTTCCTGATCCCCGGCGGCCAGTACAAGGTGTCCAATAAGGACGCGGCGCTGAGCTCCGCCCCGGCGCAGAAGGGGCGGGACAAGGCGGCATACAAGCAGAAGATGGCCGACTGTAACCTGGCCAGAGAGGAGGACCGACTCACCAAGAGCAAGTTTGACCTGTAAGTATCCTGTACAGACTCACTCACTCACTCACTCACTCACTCACTCACTCACTCGGAGGTTTCAATTCAATGTACTGTCAGAACATGTAAGAACCTGACATTGCACTCCATTGCCATACCCTAGATCAGATTTCCCCAGCGCACACACACACACACCAACACACACGGACACACTGCTCATTTGTAGGGTGTCGAAACCGAATTATGTGGAAAGCAAACTGATCCGTTCTTGTCTTTCCTCCAGCAATACGTGTGAGCTGCCAGTGGGGGTTCCCCAGCTCAGCTTCCCCAAGGAGGGTCTCTACCAGCCCGTCTACATCATCCCTGAGCACATGGAGCAGTGTGTGTTTGCTACTGAGGTAAGCTCAAACATCAAACAACCCCGGCCTGCTAGGATCACCGATGGGTTTAGGTTCAGTTCTGTCCATGCAGTCAAGTACATTCAGCGTTTCAGTTGTAGTGGCAGTTCAGTGTAGCCTTGCTTCAAAAATCCTGTGTTCATTTTGGATTTCCAAGGGCCGTTATTAACAGTCAGACCAAAATGCCTCTGGGTGCATTTGGATAGATCAGAGCAACGAAACATGGTCTCGTATAGTTGTATCAAGTGGGTACAGTAGTTGTATCAAACCTGTCCCATGTAAACAGTTGTAATTGGCCCGACCAACATGGTGTCGGCTGGGACTCAGTCTGAACTGTTCGCTGACCACACTGATCTATGGAGGGAAATAGATGCCAGGCTGAGTTTAGTGGTCGTTCAGTGGGGGAATTATTTTCCACATTTGAAATTAAATCAAATTTTCCTTCCTGAATATTTTTTTTTAATGGAATTGACCCCATCCTTGGCAAAGAGTCATCTAAGGATTTGATAACTAACTCTCTCTCTCTCTCTTTCTTATCTTAGGTATAACATCAGCATTTCCATCTCTGGAGTACCTTGACCAACCAAGGCCGCAGCCTGAACATGTTTACAATTTTTTAAGGACTATTCAAAGAATTGAAGAGGATATATTATATCAACATATATTATTTAATATTTATTCATGCTGCTCATTGAAAATGATTTTTTTTCCCTCAACATTGATGATGTTTTGGAAAACAATATGCGAAGCGCTGGCGGCCTAGAGGGTCCACAGAATGTCCCGGCATAATTTGCACATTTTTTAATATATTTTTTATAAACCTTTATAATTTGTTCTGTACTTTTGGAAAAAAGAAAAAGGAAAAATGAACAAAAGAAAAGAGAACATTTTCCTAGTTAAGAGGGCTGAGAACCCGCCTCCCCTCCCCCCTCTATCTACCCCAATCCCAGAGAGACAGGAAGAGGAAGAAGGAAGTTGTCTCTACAGATGCCTTAACCCCACCTCTGACTCCCCTCTCTCCAATCACCCGAGAGGCGTGCTCGCTTACAATCCCTGAATAAACTTAGACTACAATCTCCTGGAGGATCATGGGAAACAACAGCCAGAGGAAGCTTGTGTTTTGTCATCACAATCCACCCGGGTTCTCCCCCTTCCGTTTCAACAATCGGAAAACAATTTGAAACTATAATTGAAACGAAGATGGTTTTATTTGTTTCTTTGCTGAAAACTAAGATGGACGATTGTCAGTGGATACGGATAAATCACTTAGTGGAGCTGCTGTCTTTGGGGGGCGTGGCCTGGTATGATGTCACACAGGCCCAGACACAGAACTAGTCTCCTTCTCTGTTCCTATTGGATGAATCGATCACCATCATGGCCTATCGGAGCAATACAGTCTGCCTAGAAAACTCAATGTTATCAAGTGCCTGATCTTTAAATGAGTTCTACAAACCAAGAACCATACATGTGCCCTTTTCCATTTTCTGGATGATTCTCAATCTTGTCTATAATGTCAAATCCCTGACAATCCAAAAGTTCTATTGACTATACTACTGATACGCATCATTCCTCTAGAATATTCCAGAACACACATGTATGGGTCGGGTTCTAGTTCAGATATGCCATTACATATGGAAAAAATGGTACTGAATCACACACACTGAGAACAAATGTTCATTTTTATGTGTTTGATACTGTACACTTTTTCACAGTTGTTTTACGACTGTGTTTTTCTGCAGACACTTATTTGAACCGGTAGAAGTCCTTGTCTCTGAATATCGACCATCGAAACGTGACAACCACCCAACGCTGTCCCACATTCCCTGGGCTTGAACCAAGCCTGTTTGTTATTCAACCACTTCTCTGTTAAGTTGATATAATCAAAAATAACAGCGTTGGGTCCAAAATCTTATTTGTCTTATTTCATAGTGAAAGAGGACGTTTTCCATTTCGTTCTGCCGCTCTACGATTCCTTTCTTTCATTTGAAACCAAATACTTCAGTTAGTACATTAGTATTTCCTAATATATTTGCCCTCTAATTTAACAATGCAATGTGTACATAACCATGAGATATTCTTTCTATTTAATTTTTTTTGTAAATAAGTTGTATTTATAAAGAGAATTGTATATATGTCTATGTTATGTGCCTACTGTCAAAAAGTCAGAAATATATATTTTTTCATAAATAAATCTGAAAATCATGTATTGTGTGTATTCTGGTTTAAAGCGGCTGGGTGGTTTTGGGGGGTTGGGTGGATCTTTTATTGGGGCCTCTCTACTCCTGATAGTTATGGTAAGTAGATGGATATTAGGCTTGAGTGGATGGGGCCCATCTTCACCACCATGGAGGCAGCCCTGGGCCCCCTACCCCAGGGCCCCCTACCCCAGGGCCCCCTACCCAAGGGCCCCCTACCCCTGGGCCCCCTACCCCAGGGCCCCCTACCCCTGGGCCCCTCGCGCTCCCTGCGGCCCACTAGATAGCAGCTCCGCTGGGCTGGCCTCCCAGGGAAGCCCAGTCTCCCGGGGAAGAGAGCCAGCCAGCAGGCCAGCGCCGGGGAAGCTGCTGCTTCTGAGCCTCTATGGAGACCCACCATCTTGAGATGATGGCCAGAGAGGGCGGGATGTATCTGGCGAGTCAACGAGCGTCAGGAGGTAGAGAGGTATCCGGCGAGTCAGCGAGCGTCTGGAGGTAGAGAGGTATCCGGCGAGTTAGCGAGCGTCAGGAGGTAGAGAGGTATCCGGCGAGTCAGCGAGCGTCAGGAGGTAGAGAGGTATCCGGCGAGTTAGCGAGCGTCAGGAGGTAGAGAGGTATCCGGCGAGTCAGCGAGCGTCAGGAGGTAGAGAGGGAAGTAAGCGAACAGAGAAAACCGACAAGGGGAAAATATAGCGAGAGAAAGATGGGAGTGAGAGCGAGATGGATTGAGGTCCGACAGTGTCTTATCTTTCAAAGCCTGAGGCAAACTTCCCACAGCATATATTATGTGGCTCTAAAGACCAGCCCTAATCCTGTCCTCCTCGTGCCCCCCCCCCCCATTCGTGTATGTATATGCTAATTCTACATCACTCTCTCCCCACCCCCCAGCCCCTGCATTGTGCTGAGCAGATTACAGAAGCGTATGTTAACAAATCAGCTCTTTCTCCGCGTCATCGCGCTCAGCGTCCTGTCCACACATCTGCCATTAGCTAATGTCATCAGGTTTATAGTGTCAGCTGTGAGAGACGCCCTGGATAGTCGTCTAAATCCGCCTCCGGCCCATGAGCTGAGCTGAGCTGAGCTGAGCGGTGAGAGGGCTCCTGTTCTGAAGGATCTGTGTTAGAAATCACCTGCCTCACCTCCCCCCATCCCTCCCTCCCTCTCTTTCAGAAAATGTGATGATGAAAGAGGAGAGATGGTATGAATGGGGGGAGGTGAGGTCTCCTGCTGGGGGGCCCCTGGTTCCTACCCTGGGGAGAGGAGGAGGAGGAGGAGGGGCAGGATTGAACTGCCCCCCCCCACAGCACCTGAGGCTGGGGGCCTCCTCCTGGCCTCTGGCTCTATACTCTAACCCTAGCCTCAGCCTTAGCACCAGCTCAAACCCTCGTTCTATCCCTAACCCTAGCCCAGCTCAAACCCAGGCCTTGTTCTGTCCCTAACCCTAGCCCAGGACAAACCCATCCCTCGTTCTGTCCCTAACCCTAGCCCAGCTCAAACCCAGGCCTTGTTCTGTCCCTAACCCTAGCCCAGCTTAAACCCAGGCCTTGTTCTATCCCTAA
Source organism: Borostomias antarcticus (assembly GCF_949987555.1). Lineage (NCBI taxonomy): Eukaryota > Metazoa > Chordata > Actinopteri > Stomiiformes > Stomiidae > Borostomias > Borostomias antarcticus. The sequence goes on along the minus strand of NC_140234.1, from coordinate 36,604,019 downwards.
CCCTAGCCCAGGACAAACCCAGCCCTCGTTCGTCCCTAACCCTAGCCCAGGACAAACCCAGCCCTCGTTCTATCCCTAACCCTAGCCCAGGACAAACCCAGCCCTCGTTCTGTCCCTAACCCTAGCCCAGGACAAACCCAGCCCTCGTTCTGTCCCTAACCCTAGCCCAGGACAAACCCAGCCCTCGTTCTGTCCCTAACCCTAGCCCAGGACAAACCCAACCCCACAACATCTAGAGGCAACATAGAGCCAGGATGCTCTGCTACTCTAGGTCATACAGGTCTTAGGTCTCTCACCCAAGCTGAGAGAGAAGAGGCTTATTTCTCCACTTCAGTCTCTCTCCACCCTCTTTGTTTTTTTCTATCAATCTCTCCTGCCTCTCCTCTGCTCCTTTCTCTTCTCCTCTCCTCTTTTCCCCTCCCCTCGCCTCCCTCTCCTCTGCTCCCCTCTTCTCCTCTCCTCTGCTCCTCTCTTCTCCCCTCCTCTCTGCTGCGCCTCTCTTCTCCTCCTCTCCTCCCTCTCCTTTCCCCCCTCTTCCTTCTCCTGTCCTCCCTCTCATCTCCCCCTCTCCTCCTTCTCTCCTCTCCTCTCCTCTCCTCTCCTCTCCTCTCCTCTCCTCTCCTCTCCTCTCCTCTCCTCTCCTCTCCTCTCCTCTCCTCTCCTCTCCTCTCCTCTCTCTGATCCAGCAGCTGTGCTGCAGGAGTAAAGTCGTAACAAATCCTCTTGTGGAGTAGAGAGAGAGTCTTCAGATGAGCAAGCACCTGCTGATAAGCTCGTTTGACATGGTGTTTTCGGCAGCACCATGAACGTGTGTGTGCGTGCGTGTGTTTGTGTGCGTGTGTGTATGTGCGTGTGTGTGCGTGCGTGCGTGTGTGTGTGCATTTGTTGCTGGAGGGCGTGTGTTCTTTCATCATATATTGAACGCCGGAGGTGAACAGAAGACCAGGCAGGGCCGTGCAGACTAGCAGAGCAGAGAGCAGCCATGGAGCCACAGTCCTGCCACTCACAACATCTGAATCTAATATCGCCAACACCAGGGATTTTCAACACTTTCATTGTCCTGGGGGCCAGTTTGTTACTGTGTATTTTACCCAGAGACCAGAAACTTTTCTTGTCCTTTTTTAGGCGCAAACATGAGGCCAATATAGGTAACCTGCATTAATAGTTACATTAGGGTCAGGTGTACTGTGAGTCTGTATGTGACGTCAATCACCCTGCCTGTCCCTCTCTGCGTCAATGAAGAAGGATTGTTTTGATCTTCTGTTCAGTTCAGTTTATTAATCTGTTATGTGCCAATAACAACATTACACACAAACATGCAATACAATAAAATAGCCCTTCACAGCAGAATGCAAAGTCAAGATTTCTCCAGTTATGTACATTAAGCAAGGTGATGGCTGAGGGAACAAAATAATGTTTATATGTGTTGGTTTTCATGCTGCGTAGCCTGAAGCGGGTACCAAAGGATACAGCGTGGAATTCAGTCTGAGATGATAATGACAGGACTTGTCCATCAAACAGTTCTGACAGTCTGGCCTGTTTGACTCCAATATCTTCCGACTTTGGCTAATAGTAGGGCTCAGTGAATGTTTGCTTCACACAACCATCTGGGAACTCTCCGTTGGAAACTGTTCGTAAAAGGGCAGGCACTTTCAAAAGTACTTGTCAGGTGATTGGATGAACCATCTGTTCATCTATCACCGTATCACACGCTAACTTCAAACGCTCCTCACTGTCAGCCAACGCTGATTGGCAAGATCGTTTTCTGATCTGGCACAAAAGGATATCTATGGACAGTATCTAAACTGATTTGCGAGAGAAACCGAATACGAAGGGAAACCATTTAATCGCCATCATTGACTTTGCATCACATGACAATGCCTCCATGTCTCTTCTGTCTCCTACAGTAGGAAACAACCAGGCCAGGTCCAGCCTAGCTTATGTGCGTGGTTGGCTTGTTTCTGTTCAGGACTGGTAGAACGGAAGCTAGTCATGCCACGGAAATAGCTGTGAATTGAAATGACATGAAATAATGCTTTCCCCCTTCCATGACCGTGGTTTCAGAGTGTGATGTGTTGTGGTCTCACCAGGCTAGAAGGTTGCCAAACCAACATAAAACGCCCGAAGGCCCAAGTGTCAGTATGGCTGTATGTTTATGACTGTTGTCCTGGTCCTGTTGTCCAGTTTCCTGTGTTTGATTTTATTAATTATTTTAGCCTGTGTGAAGCAGTTTGTGAGTTATCTCTGTGAAAAGTGCTATATAAATAAAATGTACTTACTTACTTACTTACTTACTTACTTACTTACTTACTTACTTACTTACTTACTTACTTACTTACTTACTTACTTACTTACTTACTTACTTACTTACTTACTTACTTACTTACTTACTTACTTACTTACTTACTTACTTACTTACTTACTTACTTACTTACTTACTTACTTACTTACTTACTTACTTACTTACTTACTTACTTACTTACTTACTTACTTACTTACTTACTTACTTACTTACTTACTTACTTACTTACTTACTTACTTACTTACTTACTTACTTACTTACTTACTTACTTACTTACTTACTTACTTACTTACTTACTTACTTACTTACTTACTTACTTACTTACTTACTTACTTACTTACTTACTTACTTACTTACTTACTTACTTACTTACTTACTTACTTACTTACTTACTTACTTACTTACTTACTTACTTACTTACTTACTTACTTACTTACTTACTTACTTACTTACTTACTTACTTACTTACTTACTTACTTACTTACTTACTTACTTACTTACTTACTTACTTACTTACTTACTTACTTACTTACTTACTTACTTACTTACTTACTTACTTACTTACTTACTTACTTACTTACTTACTTACTTACTTACTTACTTACTTACTTACTTACTTACTTACTTACTTACTTACTTACTTACTTACTTACTTACTTGGAGGCTAGAGCCTTGGGCTTGGAGGGTGGAGGCTGGGCCCTGAGGGGAGGAAGGAGGCTTTGAGGGTGAAGGCTGCGTCTGGAGGCTGGACACCAGAGGCTAGAGGGTGGAGGATGGATCTGGAGGCTGGGTCTGGAGGCTGTAGGATGGGGGCTGGAGGGTGGAGGCTGGGTCTGGAGGCTGTAGGATGGGGGCTGGAGGGTGGAGGCTGGGTCCAGAGGCTGGGCACTAGAGGCTGGAGGCTGAGGCAGACAGCAGGGAAATGGACAGACTTCAGACTCTGCCCTGCTTGCTGTTCACCTAGCTTTGTCTCAGGAATCTTCCCCCCACAGACAACCACACGTACACACACACACACACACACACACACACACACACACACACACACACACACACACACACACACACACACACACACACAACATTATTTTAACGGCTTCTCAATTCTATAGTTCCATACAGCAATTGTTAGAAATACATTGGTGGAACCCTTCCTTCAGCATCTGTAGGGGTCCAAGCAGTGTCTGGCTAAAGCTGCGCCAGCCTCTGATTGGCCGATGAGGTGGTTAATAACAGGATGTGGATGTGTACACAGGACTGGGAGTGTCCCGAGAACAGCAGAGCAGAACTGTGTCCTGTTTACCCCAACCACCTCAACACAGAAGAGTGTGGGGGAAGGGGGGGGGTTTGGCAGATTTGGGGTGAACAGGGAGGCGGAGGCGGAGGAGGAGGAGGAGGAGGAGGAGGAGGAGGAGGAGGAGGAGGAGGAGGAGGAGGAGGAAGAGGAGGTCCCCTGGTTCTCTGGTTTTTGAGACTGATTGCTCCCTGCGGTCACTGATTGCTGCGCTGCCTGTTGAAAGCTGCCTCCTGCAACTTAACAAACCCTCTATGCTGTTTGTGTGTATGTGTGTGTGTGTGTGTGTGTGTGTGTGTGTGTGTGTGAGAGAAGGAGTTTGTGTGTGCAAGACCCTCAGTTTCGTTCTCCCTTGAGAAATGGCGGATTGTTCCTTTATCGCCGTTCGTGGTGCTCTGGTCTACAGATGACGACATGCAGCAGCAGGACTAGAGGTCTGTTTCAGGCGTCATGTTGTGCTTTCCCTGCATGCCCTTCCCAGCCCAGGGCAAGGGGCTGCTACACCGTGGCCCCCCCGCTGGGGCATGCCCTGTGCCGGCCGGACAGACCGGCTACTGAGGCCTTCAGCTCGCCAGGCAAAAGCCGGGGATACACTGTACAATGATTTCGCCACGATTTTGTTGTTTTAGACTAATTTGCACGGCCGTGGTGAAACCCTAGCGTCGCCAGGCTGTCGGGAGGTAACAGGTGGCACAGTGTGCAGTGAGAGTCTGAGATTAATCGCTCCTACGTACTGAAGACGAGGCTACAACCTCCCAACAAATTTGTGGCGTATCAGATTTTTTTTGTTGTGGCTTGTCAAATGTGAGTGGTGCTCACATTGGTGGTGAGTGGATTCTGTACCCAAAACCATCCCTTCAGGGCTAGTTGTCTCTTCAGGGCTAGTTGTCCCTTCAGGACTAGTTGTCCCTTCAGGGCTGGTTGTCCCTTCAGGGCTAGTTGTCTCTTCAGGGCTAGTTGTCCCTTCAGGGCTGGTTGTCCCTTCAGGGGTTGTTGTCTCTTCAGGGCTAGTTGTCCCTTCAGGGCTGGTTGTCCCTTCAGGGTTAGTTGTCTCTTCAGGGCTAGTTGTCCCTTCAGGGCTGGTTGTCCCTTCAGGGGTTGTTGTCTCTTCAGGGCTAGTTGTCCCTTCAGGGCTGATTGTCCCTTCAGGGCTAGTTGTCCCTTCAGGGCTGGTTGTCCCTTCAGGGCTAGTTGTCCCTTCAGGGCTAGTTGTCTCTTCAGGGCTAGTTGTCCCTTCAGGGCTGGTTGTCCCTTCAGAGCTAGTTGTCTCTTCAGGGCTAGTTGTCCCTTCAGGGCTGGTTGTCCCTTCAGGGGTTGTTGTCTCTTCGCCTTTTCTGCAACTGCTAAGACAAGAACTATTTTTATCCTACAGCTCATTTGTATAGATTGACACCATCTTTAGAAATACTGTGACGAAACCAAAGACACATTTCCAGCCTTGGATGGACAATAAAGTTGTATCTCATCTTATCTTACAGAATATTGAGAGATAGAGGTAGCAGCAGTCGTACAGGGCAAGCAAACGAGAGGCGAAGACAGGAGGAAAAAGGAAAGCAAGTTTGACAGAGAGAGAGAAAGAGAGAGAGAGAGAGAGAGAGAGAGAGAGAGAGAGAGAGTGCAGGACACTCAGATGAAAGACACACCTGTCATCTCTCCATCACTCCCTCTCTGACCCCTCTTCCTCTTGTCGCCCCTGTTTTGGCTACACGCCGTCTGGGCCCTGTCCTGTTTGATGGAGGGATTGGGAGGAAGAGGGGTCAGAACAGGAACAGGATGCAGCGGGGACATGAATCAAGTCCTCTGTGTTGTATGCACACACCTTCTCCTCTCCAGGGTTAACAGTAGGCTATAGCCTAATGGATATCTCAGTCCTCTCTTAGAATACACCAACACATGTAGGGACTGTTGTAGCCTAACTGTGACCACATGTGTATTGGAGAGTGTTCTATCTAATACGAGCTGACAGACCAGCTTAGCTCCCTGAGGTAATGTTTAGAGGCTTAAGTTTAATCATCATCATCATCATCATCATCACAACATCTAATGGTTAGTGTGATGGAGCATGCAGGCTGCAACATGTATAATAAAATAAAATAGATTAGGGTAGGGCCTAAGGAGTTTTCCATTTGAGCTTCCTTGAAGGTTCTGCCAGACTGAGCCTGTGTTTTTTCAGACCAATCGTTTATGCTGGATACTGTTCAATAATGACTTCCTGATAAAGACTCTTTGAAGTTTTTCCATAGTTGTCGGTCTCCCTCCATTGAACGTAGGAAGCCTAATGGATTGAGTTAATATCCCTCATTTGTCATGTAAAAGATCATTGTTGTTGTTGCTGTTGTTGTAGGATAGGGGATAAGTGTGTGTGAGAGAGCATCTTGTGTGTTTCTTGTGTTGATGGAGGAAGTCTTAGGTAGGTGTTAATTTGTTATGGAGATTGAGGGGTTAGACCATTTCAGCTCAAGCTCTATGAACGTTAGTTGTGCTACTGTTAGCTGTGCCACCATTAGCTGTGCTGGCATTAGCAGTACTTAACTGTGCAGGTGTTAGCTGTGCTGTGCTGGTTAGATGTGCTGGTGTTAGCAGTGCTTGTGCTAGCAGTGCTGGTGTTAGCAGTGCTGGTGTTAGCTAGCAGTGCTGGTGTTAGCTGTGCTGGTGTTAGCAGTGCTGGTGTTAGCAGTGCTAGTGTTAGCTGTGCTGGTGTTAGCAGTGCTGGTGCTAGCAGTGCTGATGTTAGCAGTGCTGGTGTTGGCTGTGCTGGTGTTAGTGGTAGCCTACTGGCATTAGCGGTGCTGGTGTTAGCGGTGCTGGCTTTGGTGGTTAGAATAGAAAGGTTTATTTGCCATGTGTAGGCCTAACCAGTACAGGTACACTGGAATTCTTGTCATCGCTTGTTCTTACAGTATCAGCACTAAATAGTTCCTCATTCCAGTCCCAGGTAGGCTGCACAGCTAGAAGTTTAGGCTAGCCTAAAGGTTCCCAAACTGGCAATTTACTATTGGTAGTATCTGTAGTGGCGGTTAGTGAGGTTATCATAGCTGTGTTGAATGCCAATTTTGTTTAAGTTGAGAAAATGGCAACTGTGTGGATGCTAGCATGAAGTCTGAGGAAATGTTAGCTCTGTGTTAGTGTATGGAGATTGAGGAAGTGTAGGCTATCTAGGATTAGAGTTTGCAGTCTTCCATAGCGAGCTGTTTCTATGGTTTCCTGTTTTGCCGGTATTTATAGATCCTGACATGGGAAGGGAAGTGGGGGCTCTCTGGTGCACACATCACTCCTCAGACCCTATTCTTTAGTTTCAGGTCTAAAGGAAATGGAGCATCTTCCTGGCCACACACACACAGTCACACAAACACACACACATACGCACGCACTCTTTCACACACAAACACACATAGCCTACTGTGCAAACACATACACTCATGCCCTCATACTCATCATTAGGATAACACTGTTGAAGGGCAATATTGTGCATCATAATTACATTGCATAATACCGTAGCCTGCTGTTAAGAAATGTACCTGTCAAATCCACACATGCTCTGTCTCGTCTTGTTTTAGACATGTTCATACAAATTTAAATGTTGTGTCCATGTTTGGATTGGGTTATGTGGGGTCTTGGTATGGAGAGCATTAAGCCCTCGATCTCAAAGCTGTGAAAAGGTCGAGCCTTTCAGCCCCCTTCTTC
>NC_140234.1:36581739-36591739 GCF_949987555.1 Borostomias antarcticus | reverse complement strand
GACAGTACATCTGGGTTGCAAGGTGAAGGTGGAGGGTCATCAGGGACACAAGATTACCGCTGACCATATCCTACCGTCAAAGTGAAAGTCTAACTGTTGGTATGTCCTTTGTGTGTGTGTGTGTGTGTGTGTGTATGTGGGGGTGTGGGGGGGGGGGCTGTTTTTATTGTTACGTTTATCGGTAACAATGGTGATCGGTAACACCAATCAACAGTCAAGCTGTATATAAGTCTAAAGACAAGTTTTCATCTTTTGTCCCTGGCCAGATGCTTAAAATGCAACACAACATTTCAACAACAACAAAAAGATAGAGATGCATATGATAAAAATTTAAATCTTGAGTTTTAGAATTTTAGAAATATAGAATAGAATACATACAATCTGTATAAATATGTATACTAATACTCAAATATACATACATACATACAGTACATACAGTACATACATACATACATACATACATACATACATACATACATACATACATACATACATACATACATACATACATCAACAACACTCATGAGCGCTCAGACATGATTATAGAGAGTCTGATGGCCGCTGGCACAAAGGAGTGTCTGAACTGTTCAGTTTTGCCCCCGGGTGAGATGAGCCTGTGGCTGAAGGTGCTTCTTATCTGTCACAGGTCGTCATAGAGGGAATGGGAGGGGTTGTGCAGGATGGACTTCAGTCTCCAGGCTGTCCAGTTATTGCCCTATGACCTCCCTCATCAGCTTGTTCAGTTTATTCAGTGTCTCCCCAGACCTGGTGTTGCCTCCCCAGCAGACAGCGGCAAAGAACAGTGTGCTGCTACAACAGACCCACAGACTCACTAAAGCAGAGCAGACACAATAGCAGACTATACCGTAGCATGTGTTAGGCAGAGACAAACACACCTATAGTACATGTATGACACTAAAGCACATAGCAAACATCAACACAGACAATAACATGCACTGAAGAAGACACATGCACCTACTAGAGGCAAGACCAGCAAGCAGGACAAGACAGTTGGCAAGATGCTGGCAGAAGTGATGGTTCCAGCGCTCATGTACACATGGCTGTTTCAGCTGCCTGGTGAAAGAATGGTTAGGTTCTAAGTACTAAGTTGCCGAATATGCGCTGGTGTGTGTGTTTGTCTGCGTGTGTGTGTTGTGAGGGTGCGTGCTCGCTGACTGACTGCTGACAGCAGTTTCAGTGATTGACAGCTGTGTCCACATCACAATAGCCGAGGGAGTGTGGGAATGGAGGAAGAGGAAGGAAGCCAGTTTCATTGGCGCTCGGAGAAGCTCGGTGATAACGATCTACAGAACCTAGCGGCCGGACTTTCCCTTTTCCCAGGGGGAGGGGGGCACAGGGACGTGGGCTGGGGGGTCTGAACTACCAGTACTCTGTTGCTGCTCCGGTGGACTAGTGTAGCCTACACTCCGATGGACTAGTGTAGCCCATACTCCGGTGGACTAATGTAACCTATACTCCGGTGGAATATAGCCCATACTCCGGTGGACTCTTGTAGCCTATACTCCGGTGGACTAGTGTAGCCCATACTCTGGTGGACTAGTGTAGCCCATACTCTGGTGGACTAGTGTAGCCCGGTGGACTAGTGTAGCCCATACTCCGATGGACTGGTGTAGCCCATACTCTGGTGGACTAGTGTAGCCCGGTGGACTAGTGTAGCCCGGTGGACTAGTGTAGCCCATACTCCAATGGACTAGTGTAGCCCATACTCTGGTGGACTAGTGTAGCCCGGTGGACTAGTGTAACCCATACTCCGGTGGACTAGTGTACCCTATACTCCGGTGGACTAGTGTACCCTATACTCCGGTGGACTAGTGTAGCCCATACTCTGGTGGACTAGTGTAGCCCGGTGGACTAGTGTAGCCCGGTGGACTAGTGTAGCCCGGTGGACTAGTGTAGCCCATACTCCGGTGGACTAGTGTAGCCTATACTCCGGTGGACTAGTGTAGCCTATACTCCGGTGGACTAGTGTAGCCCGGTGGACTAGTGTAGCCCGGTGGACTAGTGTAGCCCATACATTCCAGCATGCGGCATGGGATTCATACCCGGGTCTCCCACGGAACAGACACCATTTTGACCAGCTACGCCGCAGCTACTCTTCATCAGCGCAGGTGGACGGTATTCATACTGAAGGGTATTCATACTGAGGGGTATTCATACTGAGGGGTATTCATACTGAGGGGTATTCATACTGAAGGGTATTCATACTGAGGGGTATTCATACTGAGGGGTATTCAGGGTATTCATACTGAGGGGTATTCATACTGAAGGGTATTCATACTGAGGGGTATTCATACTGAGGGGTATTCATACTGAGGGGTATTCATACTGAAGGGTGTTCATACTGAGGGGTATTCATACTGAGGGGTATTCATACTGAAGGGTATTCATACTGAGGGGTATTCATACTGAGGGGTATTCATACTGAAGGGTATTCATACTGAGGGGTATTCATACTGAAGGGTATTCATACTGAGGGGTATTCATACTGAGGGGTATTCATACTGAAGGGTATTCATACTGAAGGGTATTCATACTGAGGGGTATTCATACTGAGGGGTATTCATACTGAAGGGTATTCATACTGAGGGGTATTCATACTGAGGGGTATTCATACTGAAGGGTATTCATACTGAGGGGTATTCATACTGAGGGGTATTCATACTGAAGGGTATTCATACTGAAGGGTATTCATACTGAGGGGTATTCATACTGAGGGGTATTCATACTGAGGGGTATTCATACTGATGGGTATTCAAACATGTTCAGTTTCCACCACACACACACACACACACACACGCACATGTTCAGCTTCTGCCACACACGCACACACACACACACACACACACACACACACACACGCACACACACACACACACACACACACACACACACACACACACACACACACACACATTCAGTTTCTGCCACACACACACACACACACACACACACACACACACACACACCCACACACACACACACACACACCACAGTATCTGGCTATTGTTTGACCAGGATCAACATTACAGTAAATACTAAGACTAGTGTGCTGAGGCGACACGCAGAAACTACAGAGCGATTGGGGATCAACCGTGACTCAAACATGGAGCCAATTTCGGAACTTATTGCTTCACACACATGCAGCCCCCACCCCCTCACACTGTATACAGGAATGGATGGACGGGTAATCATGTGGACAGTCCGTAGATGTAGCTATGAGTAAACCGCACTTCTGCTTAAAAACAGCCCTCTTGGGCAAATCCTGTCCTCTACAGAATGGGAGTGTCACTGAAAACCTCTATCAGGCTTCCAATGAAGCTGTGACGGCCTCCTCTACACCAAGCCCTCCAACCCTACATCCATCCATCCCTCCATTCCTCCAGCCTTCCACCCGTCCATTCCTCCATCCCTTCATCCCTCCATTCCTCCAGCCTTCCACCCCTCCATCCATCCATCCCTCCATTCCTCCAGCCTTCCACCCGTCCATCCCTCCATCCCTTCATCCCTCCATTCCTCCAGCCTTCCACTCCTTTATTCCTCCATCATCCATCCATTCCTCCATACTTCCAACACTCCATCCCTCCATCTCTCCACCCCTCTGCCCTCCATCTCTCCATCCCTCTGCCCTCCATCTCTCCATCCCTCTGCCCTCCATCTCTCCACCCCTCTGCCCTCCATCTCTCCACCCCTCTGCCCTCCATCTCTCCACCCCTCTGCCCTCCATCTCTCCACCCCTCTGCCCTCCATCTCTCCACCCCTCTGCCCTCCATCTCTCCACCCCTCTGCCCTCTGTCCCTCTGCCCAGCCATGTAGGTTTATTGATTAGGGGGGTAGAGGAGGATGGGGGAGGCCAGGGGAGGGGGTAGAGGAGGATGGGGGAGGCCAGGGGAGGGGGTAGAGGAGGATGGGGGAGGCCAGGGGAGGGGGTAGAGGAGGATGGGGGAGGCCAGGGGAGGGGGTAGAGGAGGATGGGGGAGGCCAGGGGAGGGGGTAGAGGAGGATGGGGGAGGCCAGGGGAGGGGCTGAGAAGGGAGGATCCAGGAGGAAGCTTTCCCACTTATGTCTTATTTCACACATATGTTTCCCAAGCCAATAAAGCCCCTTTGAGGGGGGGGGGGGGGGGGGGGACCACCTCTTGTTGGAATATCAAAGGGCTCCGTCCCCAGGGCTGTGTTCCCCAAGACTATGTTCTCCAGGGCTGTGTTCTCCAGGGCTGTGTTCTCCAGGGCTGTGTTCCTTAGGGCTGTGTTCTCCAGGGCTGTGTTCTCCAGGGCTGTGTTCCCCAGGGCTGTGTTCCTCAGGGCTGTGTTCCCCAGGGCTGTGTTCTCCAGGGCTGTGTTCTCCAGGGCTGTATTCCCCAGGGCTGTGTTCTCCAGGGCTGTGTTCCTCAGGGCTGTGTTCTCCAGGGCTGTGTTCTCCAGGGCTGTGTTCCTCAGGGCTGTGTTCTCCAGGCCCAGCCACTTCAAGCCAACACATCCTACCTTAATGGAGGAAAGAACAGAAACTTGACTATCCAGCCTGTCCTCTGGTCCCTGCCATACTGGTCCTACTGCGGCTCTACTGGAGCCCACAGGGAGAGACCACAGGGAGAGACCAGCCCTCCAGAGGATATCCTGCTCAGGTCATTGCTCATGGGAGAGAGGGAGGGGGGGAGGGGAGGAGTGATCTGTACAGTGTCCATTCTAGATCTCTGATTTCTCTTTCTCTCTCTCTCTCTGTCTTTCTCTCTCACACATGCTATTCTCTCCCTGCTTCTTCTTCTCCTCTTTCTCTCTGTCTCTCTGCTTCTACCCCACCCCTCTCTCTCTCTCTTTCTCTCTCTCTCTCTTTCTCAATTTAATGCAAAGGGCTTTATTGACATGGCATACCTGTATATTTACATTGCCAAAGCAAGTGTGAAATAAAAATGTAAGTACAATTAAAGATATATTGAAAATAAGGAACTGTATAAACTGAGCTTATATACACATACTACATATACATACAGACAAGTAAATATACTACATATACATACAGACAAGTAAAGATCTCTCTTGCTCTCTCTATGGGGGATTAACAACAGGAAAGCAGGGGTCATCCTCCCGACCACCACTGGGGGGTCTCGGCCTGTATAGACACCACACCCCCTGCACCCCCCCCGCGACATTCCAACCAGAGTCCTGACAGCTGCCTCTAGCTTGCCACGGTCTGATTGGCTGGTGAGGCTCCTGGCGGAGAGGTCTGTGAACCCTGACCCCCTCTTTAGGGCGCTAAGCTGCCAACTGTCGTCAGGAGGAGGAGGAAGCGATTTATCCTCGCTGGGTCGACCCTGACCCTGCAAACACGGCTGGGGGGGGGGGGTGAGGAGAGGGAACAAGAGAGACGGAGATAAAAGGAGAGAGAGAGGGGAGTGAGGGAGAGAGAGAAAGAGAGAGAAATGAGAGGAGATCATTAAAGTTGAGGGATCAGTTTAGGGCACTGCACTTTAGATTGTTATTAGTAACAGTCCCAGTGAAACTGGTCACCTACTTACTGATAAGATGTGATGAGCTGATCTGCTACGCAAGATACTGTGTCGGCATCAGGAAGTGATGTCATGTTATCAACATCATGAACAAAACAAAGTAAATAGTAGGTGGCGGTCCGTCCCTCGTCCCTCGTCCTCTCCACAGAGCCGTGACAAAGAACCGAAAAGATTCCTGAGAGATTCCAGAGAGGTTCCAGAGAGGTTCCCCCTTAAAAGGAAACATTGAAGTGAGGAAGTGGAGAATCAAGACTCCATACCAGAACAGTCACCTGGAACCTTCCGAGCCAGGAGGTACAGTAAACATGAGCCAGATCCTGAATCAGGAACTAAATATGTGTGTGGCCATGTGTTTGTTCCAGGAAGAGCACAGTACAGTACAGGAAAAGCCACCTCTTGGAAGAGTAGAGGGTGCCTCCTGTCTGGCCATAGTTATCTCTAATCGATCTTTAACACTGACACAGCAGCGACACTTGGCCCAGTAGTCTACGGTGTATCCTGGCAGGCCTGTTGTGTGGCTGGTCTTCCCCCTCTAGTTGCCAGGTCTGTTTTTATCATCATATCACAGGAACACATTGTGTTCTAGGTGGATAAATATGCCCTGCTTTTCACTGGAACAGACAAATAAAATTCTGTCAGCTTGCAGAGATGGTAACCCTGATAACCACCCTTTTCTGAGGATGTTTCTAATTTCAGTCGAATCATGCCTCTTCCCGTCTACACACACACACACACATTCACGTACGTATGCACGCGCACACACACTCACACACACACACATACGCGCGGATACTATCTTAGTGAGCTTTGACAAAACATCCTCTTCACCCCAAGCCTCTCCTTAGCAGCTTACTCAACATTGATCACTTTTCTTTGATAGTGATGTCTTACAGGAAGTCCTCCAGGAATCAGGAGGATTCGTCCTGATCTTGACAGACAGAAAAACAGACAGGCAGGCAGACAGACAGACGGATGGATAGAAGGAAGGACGGACGGACAGAAAAAAAACATCCTATCCCTCCACCCCCTCCTCACACCTTTCCTCCTCCTCTCCTTCTCTCCTCCCCACCCATCTCCTTTCCTCCTCTCATCCTCCTCTCCTTCGGGTCCAGTTCCTGTCCCTGCTGCTCCACTTGGCCTTGCCCCCTCTGCCTCCCTCCATCTCTGCGACCTCCATCCTTCCAGCTCCAATAAGGCAGGAATGTTGGGAATGTGGGTCTGATGCTTGCCGCTGTGACAGGCTGGCCCAGTGCCATTTCTTTATCTCTCTCTCTCTATCTCTCTCTCTCTATCTCTCTTTCCCAGTCCCAGTCCTCTGACCTCCATACCAGTCCTCTGACCTCTATCCCAGTCCTCTGACCTCTATCCCAGTCCTCTGACCTCTATCCCAGTCCCAGTTGTAGTCTCCAGTCTCATTCCCCATTCCCAGTCCTCTGACCTCTGTCCTCTGAGCCAGTCCCTTTTCTTTTCCCAGTCCCAGACCTCTGTCTCAGTCCCTGTCCCAGACCTCTGACCTCTGGCTCAGTCCCCAATCCCAGACCTCTGACCTCTGTCCCAGACCTCTGACCTCTGTCCCAGTCCCAGACCTCTGTCTCAGTCCTAGACCTCTGTCCCAGTCCCAGACCTCTGTCCCAGTCCCAGACCTCTGCCCCAGTCCCAGACCTCTGACCTCTGTCCCAGACCTCAGACCTCTGTCTCAGTCCTAGACCTCTGTCCCAGTCCCAGACCTCTGTCCCAGTCCCAGACCTCTGCCCCAGTCCCAGACCTCTGACCTCTGTCCCAGACCTCAGACCTCTGTCTCAGTCCTAGACCTCTGTCCCAGTCCCAGACCTCTGACCTCTGTCACAGACCTCTGACCTCTGACCTCTGTCCCAGACCTCTGACCTCTGTCCCAGTCCCAGACCTCTGCCCCAGTCCCAGACCTCTGACCTCTGTCCCAGACCTCTGACCTCTGTCCCAGACCTCTGACCTCTGTCCCAGTCCCAGACCTCTGTCTCAGTCCCAGACCTCTGCCCCAGTCCTAGACCTCTGACCTCTGACCTCTGTCCCAGACCTCTGACCTCTGTCCCAGTCCCAGACCTCTGTCCCAGTCCCAGTCCCAGACCTCTGACCTCTGTCCCAGTCCCAGTCCCAGTCCCAGTCCCAGTCCCAGTCCCAGTCCCAGTCCCAGTCCCAGTCCCAGTCCCAGTCCCAGTTCCAGTCCCAGTCCCAGTCCCTAGTCTCAGACCTCTGACCTCTGTCCCAGTCCGAGGCTCCACCTCTAGAGCATCTAAAACAGGTTGCTGACAGGAAAATGACAAGATGGAGGAGGAGGGTAGCTGAGCAGTGGGACACTGGGATACTGTAGCACATTGTTTTCTTCTCCAGACATGAGGGGGTACCGACCTACACACATGCCCAGTTTGCCTACCTACCCAAGATTTATTGTCTGTTGATGGCCTTACCATGTGGTCTTCCTGTAACTTATGCTCTCTATCTCTCCCTCTCTCTCTATCTCACACACACACACGCAGCACACACACACACACACACACACACACACGTGTAGAGGGGACCGCGACGAATGCCCTCATCCTGAGATCACAACCAAATGGTTCATGAAACTACTTCCTCTCATGCGATCCAGACTGAGGCTCAGGAGATGGGCAGTGAGGTCATATTAGTTTTATTAGGTCATGGTGAGAGAGCGATCATGTGACATGACCATGCATCTCAGTACAATTACTCCCTGTGACCTCTCTACTTCCTGGTCCATCTGGGCGAATTCCGCTCCAGTGTGTGCACGTTTTGGTTCCGACACATTTAACTATAGTCAACACTGAGAGATGGGACAACACACGTAGGAACGCACGCCTGCTAGGAATTTAACATAAAGTGTCACACATTGCGGCTCCATATATAGTTCTTTTATTGAAGTTTCGGCCTGTTGGCCTTCTTCAGAATCAAATCGTCATTGATTCAGAAGAAGGCCAACAGGTCGAGATATCAAAAAGAAATGCATATGGAGCCAGAGTGTGCAACACTTTTTTTCTTATGATCAGTTTTTCCAGTGATCAGAACCTCACAGGAGTACCTTGCTGTGCAATACCTTTTCGTTATATATTGCTAGGAACTGAACTCCAGGTATTTACTGTATGCAAGCAGCACTACCTCATCACAAGAGCATGGTCCCCGAACCACCTCCGCCACACGCGCAACTTAAATCATTTCCTCTCCAGCGTGAGTAGGAAGTGCCATTTCTAGTTCCCCCTCGCCCACTGCTGCTTCCCTGCTCAGGGTAATCAGACATGGTACTTCTCTGTAAACAAAATTACACAAACAAACAAACAAGCAGAAAGATCAGGAAAGGCTCTAAATGAGTTTGGGTTAACTTTGACTCGCTAAGACAACAATGCTAATGGCCTGAGAAAGGAAAGATGGCAGACTGGAGATATGCAGAGAGAGAGAGAGAGAGAGAGAGTGAGAGAGCAGGGGAAGAAAGAGAGGAGGGGTGTGGGGAATGCAGAAAGAGAGAGAGAAAAGCGAGTGAGAGCAAGAGAGAGAGAGAGATGGGGTGTCAGGCGGTCCTTTTGGGAGCGGTGTGAAGACTTCCTGTGTCTGTCCAGTCTGGTTCTATAATAAGGCTTCCTGTTGACCAGTTTCCTGTCGGAGATGGATCACATGTGAGGGCATCTCTGTGCCATCTCTGTGTACCAGCCTGCCACCTGCCATGACCTTCGACCTTGCTGCCTAGTCCGTCAGACGCTCCATTGATGAGATAGTCCTGTATGAGACTTTTAAGACGAGGATATCCTTTTGGGCTAAAGGTATACACTTTGGGAAAGTAAGTGAACAAGAGACCAAGCTACCAGGGTTTGATCCCTCTCTCTCTCTGGTCGCAGGTGAATGGGGGTGTGGTTGTGTAGGTGAATGGGAGTGTGGTTGTGTAGGTGAATGGGAGTGTGGTTGTGTAGGTGAATGGGAGTGTGGTTGTGTAGGTGAATGGGAGTGTGGTTGTGTAGGTGAATGGCACTCAGGTGCACTGGAGTTCAGAGACACAGAAGCTGCACTTTGTCACTTTGTCCTTAGTTGGTGGGGCAGAGATTAATCATTAACCCGGCGTGAAACCTGACACTGGTTGGGGCGGCACGTAGCTCAGGAGGTAGAATGGCCGGCTGGGGATTGCAAGGTCCCCGGTTCGATCCCAGCTCCTGGCGTTGTGCCGAACTGTCCTTGAGCAAGACACTGAACCCCAAAATTGCTCACTGAACCCCAAAATTGCTCACATTTCAAGGTCAAGGCTCAAGGTCTCCGGTCCTTTCTGTGTGGAGTTTGCATGTTCTCCCCGTGTTCGCAAGGGTTTCCCCCATAAAGAACCCAATATGAAGAACAGATTGCTAATGCTGTCTGTCCATGGTGAAGACGGACAGGAGCACTTGGTTGGCCCCCGGGCGCGTCCCCTGCACGCTGCAGAGAGAGCATTTCATCTCCACATCT
>NC_140234.1:36561739-36576739 GCF_949987555.1 Borostomias antarcticus | reverse complement strand
AGCCATAGTCCAAGTAAAATGCTGAAAATGTTTGAAGTTATAGTGCCTTTAGAGCAGGGGTCATTAACTAGGCTACGTTTGTCCAAGGGGCAGAATTTTTCTCAGCAGACACAGTGGGGGCCAGACTCAAATCATATATTTCACACATTACTTTCACTTTCTTATGAAAGTAAACTGTAACTAATCACTTATTTTCAGTAACTTGCCCAACAGTGGTGTGTAGGCTACAGACTCGTAAGACCTATACTGCACCCCAGCGCTTAAAGGTACCCAATGTAACGTGAATTTAAAAAATCAGTTTTTGGTTTATTTTCCAAATTCCTTTATTAAATGGTTCCTTGTTGTCTAATAAACATGTTGAATCACTCAAATGTATGTCCTACCTTGTATTTTCTTTGCTAAATGATATTTAGCTAATGTTTTGTATACAACAAAGTTTACTTCCCGTGAAATTGAGCCAATCTGCGACGAACTCCAGGAAGATGTGAGTATAACGTCACTATCACTATTAATTTTCGGGGACCACCTTCTGAAATTTGCGTAAATTATATCCGGTACCTTTAATTTATAAATCAGGAAGTCCCGGAACACAGCCTATGTGTGCAAGCGTGCGCATGCGCGAACTTCGCGAATCATGCCCACCATTTCACAGCACAAATGCCACTTACTAGGCTACTTAGCTGGGGCTTACAGTAATGTCATAATTAGGCCAAAACGACACCAAAAAGCATTAAACTGCTGGCCAGCATACTAGGCTACTTGTGAATTACCCCATCAAAGACATCTCCTTAACCTGCTACTCACGTCCTCATCTCCACCTCTCTCCCTGATTGTAGGTTCTCCTCGTCATTCCTTCTTGTTCTGGCAATCTGTTTCTTTTAATCATGCTGGCAATTTTGCTATCCATTGTCGCCACCCTGTTCCGCTGAAATGACTTTGGCTGCTTTAGTGCTTAAAAGCAGCTCTGAACCCGTTCAGTTCTAAGGACTCTTGAAAGCAACATTAAGCCTACTGTCATTGTGCATGTGAAAAATAAAATGAAACAAAATGTCAAACAAGAGCATATAGGGCCTAAGTTAAATGAAATGTTAAATGAGAGCTAGCCTATGAGTTGTCCATATTCTTGCATGAAGATAGGCTATAGGCCTACTGCACAAGACGTTCTACTGCTATTCACAAACAGCGAAGCAAGCACAACTTTACGAGTGAGCCTGCCCTTAAAGCAATACATCGCAATATTTGGACCTTTTCAAACATGTCCGGTGCTAATTCTCCAATTAGATTTACTAAAAGTAAGCTGAATCGTCCAAACAGTCTACTCAGAAAGATAATACATTGACATGAATTACCTTTTAAAACACGCGCCCCGGGACGCAGCATTCAGTCGAAGTGCGCATGCGCAACGTTGTGCTTAAACAACACAGTAGTAGTTAACTATTCCGGCGTCTATGGATATGCGTTTTTTAGCTCAATGATATCATGGCGGAGGTGAGAAAACCGAAGAGAAACATCATGGAGGAAGCCAGAAAAAGAAAAAGACAATCTGATAACGTTACGACAGTACAACAGTGCACTTACTCGCAGAGCCTGTGGGGGCGCAGTTCCGAGAAAACCGGAGAAAAGCTATGTATTGCTTTAATTTCTTGCATCACAGATCTTGTGTAGCCTAGGCTAGGCTACTGGCTAATAATAATATGACATATTCTTAAGAACCCACTTGTCAAAACCACATATTTGGGGTCGATAAATCATTCCTAATAAAATTATTTCGATCACAACTATTTTTGGTGTTGCTTCAATATTGGAAGATTTTTTTTTTTTTAGATATTCAAAATACTTCTGAGGACAGGATGGGAAGCTTTGGGGGGGGCGGATTTGGCCCGTGGGCCGCCAGTTGATGATGCCTGCATTAGAGGATCTCTTTATTAAGCAAATGCTGCAGATGTCTGAATTTCCTTGAACAGTTATCCAATAGATGTAAAATATAGAAAGTGCATTTCAATAAGGAAATAACATTTGTTAAACCTAAAATGTTTGATTGACATTTTTGCATAACTTCTTTTTGTTTTGTGTTTGTATGACTTTTTGAAGGTTTTCAACCTGATGGACCAACCAGTCAATAACCAAATAATAAGAAGATCAATAGTGTTGGAAACAGTTGTCCTGAGCGTCCTTTGGGGGATTATGTAGCCTACCAGGCCATTTCAAGTGTGGCCATGAGTTGAATGAAACCTAAATAACTTGACACCCAACATTCCAAATATTTATTTCATTTTCCATATATTACTAGAAAGTGCAGTTTCTCAGCTTTGGGTAAGTGTTGGAATAGTTAAGATCTGTAAGATTTTTTTAAAGGTTCTTTTTAGATTTTTTCTTACAATTTTGCTGGTGATGCGGTCGTATTCCACGGGCTAGCCTAGCACAGCAAAGCTAGCGTAACACGGCTAGTCTAGCGCAGCAAAGCTAGCACAACCCGGCTAGTCTAGCGCAGCCAAGCTAGCATAACACGGCTAGCCTAGCGCAGCAAAGCTAGCACAACACGGCTAGTCTAGTGCAGCAAAGCTAGCACAACAAAGCTATCACAGTAAAGCTTTAATAGTAAGTCTAGCACAGCAACCATAGCACTGCAAGGTTCAAATATTCAGCTATAACAGTGATAATATCCAGATAATAAACTAGGGAAAGTACAATATATGGTTGCTACTGTATATTACTCTCCAGCAATGTAAAGGTAGACCTGAAAATATGTCTCAGATAACATGTCACCACCATCACCACCTGCACCTTCATCCCACCCCAAACAACTAACACACATGCACACTAACACACACACACACAGACACACACAAGACTAACACACATGCACACACACATACACTAACACACACACACACACACAAACAAGACTAACACACACACACACACTCCCCCTCTCGTGTTGGCAGTGACGGTGCCCCAGCAATTTAAGCAATTAGGTTCCCGGGGCCTTGCTGTCAGACCACCCCCCACCCCCACCCCAGTGCTGAGGGTCTCTCTCTCTCTCTAACACACATACACACACACACACACACACACACTACCTCACACTCCCACATTCCACCCCCCTACTGACACCTCGTTCCTCCTCCATCCTAGGCCCCAGGCCGGCCAGAGAGACTGCAGCACATCAGGCCTGTGTTGGTTAATGAGAGGAGCCAGCCACTGCCTCCATTCAGACACTCACTAATTAAGACCTGGTCCTCTTCCAAGAAACTTTCTCCTCCCCCGCCATCTGTCAGCAAGAACAGGAGCCCGCGACGCATTGTTCACCCACCTCTCCCTCTGTCTGTCTCAATCTCTCCCGCTCTCTCCCTCCTCTCCCTCTGTCTGTCTCAATCACTCCCCATTTCTCCGTCTCCATAATCTCTCCCCCTCTCTCCATCTCAATCTATCCCCCTATTTACTCCCCTCTCTCTGTCTGTATCTTCCCCTATTCCTCTCTCCTCCTCAATCTCCTATCTATCTCCTTCCCTCCTCCTCCCTCAGCTCTCCTTCCTCTCCTTCGTCTTCTGTCCCTCCCTCCCTCCCTCCCTCCTCCCTACGCTCTCTTCCTTCCCTTCATCAGTGTGGCTCCAGCCCAGATGGGCCTAGTGCTTCAGGGCATGTCTTGATTAGAAGGTGGCGCCCTGTCACCAGACCTCAGGGTGTCTCGGGGGCGACCACCTCCTTCCGACCCCCCCAACCTCCCATACCCCCCGGTGCCCCAGCCTGCACCCCTCTCACTGCTCTCACACACCCTGTCATTCAGACCTCTTTCATGCCTTGTCTGTCTGCCTATCTGCACCCAGTCCTGGATGCAAACTCAATCATGATGTGGGGATTATGGTGGAGGTGGAGTTGCGGTGTGTGTGGCTTGGATCGGGGGTGGGGGTGAGGTTTGCGGTATCTGTTAGGCCTGTACCATTAGCTCTACCTCTGTCTCTCTCTCTCTCTCTCTCTTTCTTTCTCTGCTATTTCCTGTGCCTGTCGCATTGCATCCTGTCTCTCCTCTCCTCCACTAGCCCGGAATTTTCTACCTTCATTACCGACCCCCCACCTCCCCAGACCTTCCCAGTAGGACACCCCCCTCCTCTGCCAACATCACTGCCTCAATCCCCCTACGCCCCCCCCCCCCCCCCCCCCACGGCCTCTCCAGCCTCTCAGCCCTAAAGTCCGGCTGGGGGGAGGGTCTGAGGAGAGGGGTTCGGAGGGGGGCGGAGACCAGGAAGAGAGAGGCGGGGGAGGGGCGGCGATAATGAGGACGCGTGTGAGTGGTTGGGTGGAAGGAGAGATGGAGGGGGGGGGGGGGGGGGGGGGGGGGGACAGACAGAAGAAAGGGAGGAGGAAGGGGAGCGGAGGGAGAGGAGGGGAGGGTTGTAAGGTTAACTGACCCGGCTCACTGAGCCATACTGGAGACGCAGAGGGTGCCGTCTGCTCTGGGCACATAGCGGGGATGGCGCCTGAACCAGTGTGTGTGTGTGTGTGTGTGTGTGTGTGATAGAGAGAGGAGGAGGAGGAGTGGGAGGGGGAAAGTGTGGACCACCAACAGTGGAGTTGACGGGCAGGGGGGCAGGGATGGGGGAGTGCGGAGGTGGGGAAGAGGGGATGTGGACAATGTCCAAAACTTGTCATCCTCTTGCATATCATTATTGTTCTCTCCTAATTGTCTTTAACCTGGATCATGAACCAAACCGGGGATAAGGACAGGGACTCAGAAAGCCAACAGGGAGGTTCTAGAACTGGACCGCCCCAAGTTCTAGAACAGAGCCAGCGCTGTTACATCAGACCGGACTGCTGTGTCAGCCGCAGCAGAGCTGCAGGTCAAAGTTCACCTTGGCGGGGAAACCTGATTCTGGAGCTTGGCCAGGCACGGCTGCCGTTTCACTCTTTCACTTTCGCTGCTTGAAGCACCTGAGACAAAAGCCTCGGGGCGAACCTGCCATGTCACTCCCCGGTCACTCCCCGGTCACTCTGCTCTCTCTCTTCAGCGGGAGAGGAGGGATGGATCGGGACTCTGTACTGGTCCGCACCGAGGCACCTCTCAGTCACAAGTCTGCCCTGCAGAGTGGAGACACGGCTGCGATTTATCTGTTAGTCACGTGACACGGGTGAACGCAAGCAAGAGGAACCTGATCAGGTGGCTCAACGATTAACATGTTACAACACGGCCTGGAATTGGCTACAACAGTGCCTGGAATTGGCTTGGAGGGATTGCTGTCCCCGAGCGTAACGTTCTGAAATGTCGTCCCTTTAGGGGCACTCCCTTTTATTAAGTGTCCCGGTACGGTTGCTAGACAGTCACCTGTTTCATGCTTGATTCATTCATGCATACAGTTTCATTTTTCCGAATGGGAATGTTAAAGGTTGTAGGGAAGAGTGTGAGTTTATACAGTAGAAACAACGCTATGTACAGTCACTACGAAGAACAGAAATTAAAAGTAAACACTGGACTCACAAAACGCTTTGGGTTAAAAAAAAAAAAAAAAAGAAGAAACTGATTCTGAGGAGAGAGGAGTGAGGAGACAGAGGAGGAGAGAGGAGACAGAGGAGGAGTGAGGAATGAGGAGACAGGAGGAGAGAGGAGTGAGGACACAGAGGAGGAGAGAGGAGACAGGAGGAGAGAGGAGAGAGGACACAGAGGAGGAGAGAGGAGACAGAGGAGGAGTGAGGAGACAAAGGAGGAGTGAGGAGACAGAGGAGGAGAGAGGAGTGAGGACACAGAGGAGGAGAGAGAAGACAGAGGAGGAGTGAGGAGACAGAAGAGGAGTGAGGAGACAGAGGAGGAGAGAGGAGTGAGGACACAGAGGAGGAGAGAGAAGACAGAGGAGGAGTGAGGAGACAGAAGAGGAGTGAGGAGACAGAGGAGGAGAGAGGAGTGAGGACACAGAGGAGGAGAGAGAAGACAGAGGAGGAGTGAGGAGACAGAAGAGGAGTGAGGAGACAGAGGAGGAGAGAGGAGTGAGGAGACAGAGGAGGAGAGAGGAGACAGAGGGGGAGTGAAGAGACAGGAGGAGAGAGGAGTGAGGACACAGAGGAGGAGAGAGGAGACAGAGGAGGAGAGAGGAGACAGAGGAGGAGAGAGGAGTGAGGAGAGAGGAGTGAGGACACAGAGGAAGAGTGAGGAGACAGAGGAGGAGTGAGTAGACAGAGGAGGAGTGAGTAGAGAGAACTGAGAGGAGAATGAGGAGGGGGAAAGGATGGGGGCTCAAGGTCAGAGTCTCCCGTTAAAATAAACAGACAAATCTGAAGAGGTGTGGGTGGTAGAGAGAGAGAGAGTAAGGGGGGGGGACAGACAGAGAGAGAGAGAGAGAGAGAGAGAGAGAGAGAGAGAGATAGAGAGAGAGAGACAGAGAGAGAGAGAGAGATAGATAGAGAGAGAGAGAGAGACAGAGAGAGCGAAAGAGAGCTACAAACTTGTGCAACATGATGGGGGGGCATCCAAATACCTCCTAAATATCAGCTAAGAGAGTGATTCAGTCACTCTGGTACGAAATAAAGCAAATGGAGCACAGCTGTCTTCAATATAAACTAGTGAGGAAATCTTCCAGGACGCATAACTACATTTACTGGAAATGAAAAGGTGGAAATCTAATGCTCCATGGATGGCTGGATGGATGTTGCATGTAATTAGATCATTCATTTATAAAGTGAGAAACATGTTTATTAGAGACAACTGTTCTGTCCCATCAGCCCTTTGTTACCGAATCGCTACGGACTAAACAGAAGTCATCATTCTCGGGTGTCCCTCCCAGGCACCCATAGACACTTTGATGGTCACACTTCATTTTGAGGGACCATAGCAATAGTCTATAGAGCTATCAACTGCAACTTTGTTGTTATGCAGCAACTGGTTATGGTGTGGGTCAGGGTTAGTTGGTTAGTTAGTTAGTTCGTTAGTTTAATGTTCATTGATAGTTAGCTGAGCATCTGTAGACCCTCTCTAAGGGCCACCCTCAGAATAACGTTGATAGGAGAAGTCTGCTCAGCATTACTCTGAAGGGTCCCTTAAAGGAGAATCCCTCCCTCCACTTTAAAACAGGAAACAGAATGGGGTTCACTAACCGACACTCAATCCAACCCTTCACACAAACCCGACAGTTCACTGCAACTCTTAAAAACACACAAAAAAACAAGGTCCCACTCACAAACATGGAGCTATTATGTTCTCGGCTGACTGGCTCTTCGATCTGGGTGGTATGGCGCCATCTAGTGTGTGCATTGGCCACGCCCACGTCTCTCACAAGGCATCGATGGACAGGTTCATCGTCTTGAGAGAATGAGAGAAAGATGCGGAGGCCTACTGTAATATATCTGTAATGCACAATGAGTAGGTATATCAGGTAGCCTATTGTTATTTCACTGAATACTGATTAAGGGAATGAAACAAAAATCTAGTTGAAGATAAGGTTTAAAAACAATTGCTAACCCTAGGCTACAGTAGCCTATGCAATGTGAGGACTGGACATATAGGCTATGTAGCCTACTGTCAAACATGTATGAAGCCTCTCTATCTCTCAAACTCATTGGTCTTTTGGAGCACCGTTGTATAGGCTATAGCGGCAATTGGATAGATACTATGTCCATCACCGGTGCTGCGCCAACATCGAATCGACGTTCAATAGACCCCCCTGCAAGAAGAAGTAGCCTAAAGTTAAATCCGTACCACGCTTCGAATTGCCTACAGGAAACCACATAAGCTTACGCCACATGGACGCCCGGTCATCCGATCTGGCAGGAGAAGTTACTTTACTACTTTAGAATATGACCCTATGTTTCTTCAAAAATGGGATCGACTGACTCCACCCTGTCAAAAATCCGAGACGTCGAGGAATTAATGCAGGATACAGGCTGTACGTTCACCAAAACCGTTATAGGTCTGTGTATAAACGTACATTGACAGTCATATGTATAGCCTAATGTATGAAGCTTTTGTGCAAAAGTAGGATAAAAACACTGGTTAGGTTGTGTGTGTGTGTGTGGGCTGAAAGGCGACTATAGTCTAATGGAAATGGTCGAAAAGCAGTGCCTGCCGTTTCAACAAAAATATATCTACATTTTCACAGGTAGTAGGGCGAATCCTTTATTTTCTTAAAAATGCATTGGTATCATTGTTGTTTAATGTTTCACAAATTCTGCATGTCGGGAGCGCACGAGATTGATGGGTGACAGGTGCGCTGCTGCGACTGCACCGCGCGACGCATGCGTTCCACCAGTAGCGGCATCAGTAGCGGCCTACTGCCTATCAGTGTTGGGCAGTAACGCGTTACTAGTAACGCGCTACAGTAATAATATTACTTTTTCCAGTAACGAGGGGTGTAGCGAGTTACTAATCACATTTCAGTAATAATATTACAGTTACTTGCCCCCAGAAAGCTCGCTACTGCATTACTTTTGTCATAGGCCTGCTCTGTTTATTTATTTTCGTTTTACAAAGGGTGAAATAAAGTTTTGATTTCAGATTGAAGAACGTTCCGCTCATATCACGTCCCGTCACATTACCAGGCAAGCAGCGAGCGCGTAGCTATTTGAACATGACGACGTTAACATTCCATGGCTGGAAATACGCACACTATTTCGATTTCCTGGAACTGAAAGACAACAAGAATGTTGTCAAGTGTAAACTGTGTGTAAGTTCTACTAAGACTCTTTCTTGTGCCAGAAACACCACCTCAAACCTCCTGAAACATTTGCTACGCCAACACAGCAACATGAAGTTGGTGGAAAGAGAACCGGACCGTGATGAGCACGCTGCAAAAGGTAGTCAATATGGAAAGTAATATATTACATAAGTAACTAGTTACTTTTGGCTGGGAGTAATAAGTAAAGTAACGATATTACTTTTAAAAAGGGTAATGAGTAATAAGTAATATATTACATTTTTTGAGTAACGAGCCCAACACTGCTGCCTATGTCTAAAAAAACAGTTATACACTACTCAAATTGTAGTTAATGATATGCTTTAGGCTATGCGTCGATTACTACTTGTCCTGTCTATCACCCCGGCGCATATTGTTCGACTTTATAACCGGTTTGATGCACTGGACCAGGGGAGAGGCCATCTCCGGTGAGTCCATGTGTGAATGGAAAAAAATATTAATGTAGAATGACAGTTTTAAAAAGACAAATGTAAAAAAAACTTAAATGACAAATAATAATAACAATAACAATAAGCAAATTAATACATATATCGATAGGCTATATTCCTTCATGTCCTTATTTTTTGTCATTTAAGTTTGTAATTACATTTTTCCTTTTCAAACAGTCATTCTACATTCATAATAATCTTATGCCAACAATATTATACGAATCAGTTTTCCTGTCCTTATTGGGATTGATCACATTCACTGATTTCATATTAAGAGTAGACTATTCTTAATTGAAAGGCACAATAAAATGTAAACCAACACTATGTGTTCGGGTCTTGTGTAAGTTTTATTATGGTGATTTCAGTAATAGAATTCTCCCTTATTCTTTTCTCCTATAGGACTTTGGATCCATTCGAGAACTTTCCATGAATCCTATTGGAGATCAAATCATCAGAGCTTTCTTCTGTCCTGGGTAAAGAAAGAATGTTTCATACAGGTTTGACTAACGTTACTGGTTCTATAACCTCTCGTTGATTTGATAATAAGATGGTGGTAAGTCCTTAGTCAACTTGGAGTAGCATTATAAACATCTACCTGTGTATCCTGTGTTTGTAAGATGAGTTTAGGTACAGCTGGTTTTAGAACAATTTCGTTGATGTTTTTTTTGCAGACAGGAAACAGTGGACTTCCCCTCCTTTGTAAGGATCCTGACCCACTTCCGGCTCGCGGACTAGAACCACCCCAGAGACCCCAGCAGCCCAGAACCTGTCAACAGCAGAACCAGCAAGCTTAAGTGTGAGTCCACTGTCAGCTCTGTAGATCAATACCTCATTTATAATCCGCTATCAACCTTTTCAATTTATCACCAGTCTACAGTCTCACTGAAATCTTGATAGTTTTGGTGGTCTCCTCAGACACAGATTACATAATCCTAGTCCTGAACTGAAAATGACTCAATGGACAATCTGCAGTGTCCATTGTAGATGGGTTTCATCTTAACCGTCAGGTCCCATTGTCATTGACAAAGATGGCAAGATCTCCAGGGGGGAGCTCCTACAGGTCAGTGAGTGACTGTACTCTCTACACAGATGCTGTCACAAGCCAATACAGACCCTACTGTACACAGTTGTCGTTGAGAAGTTGGTGTACCGTGTGTCCATGCAAAAGAAGTGGGTGTACTCTGTAACCTTGATTACACTACCGTTCAGTCCTGTGCTAACACCACCTAGACCAGGGGTAGGCTTCAGCCCTCGGGGTCTAGGGAACCACCCAAAATGTAAATGGTAAATGGACTGCACTTATATAGTGCTTTTATCCAAAGCACTTTACAATGACGGCCTCTCATTCACCCATTCACACAGACACATACACACACCAATGGCAGCAGCTGGCACGCAAGGTGCTAGCCTGCTCATTGGGAGCAATTGGGGTTCAGGACACTTCGACATGTGGACAGGAGGAACCGGGATTCGAACCGCCGACCCTACGATTGGACAACCTGCTCTGCCCCCTGAGCTACAGTCGCCCTGAGCGTCATCCCTGGGGTGTGATTGGCTGCTGTGTTTGATTGCAGGTGCTGTGTGCCATGCTGGAGAGTCAGGTGACAGAGGAGCAGCTGGAGAGCATCGCCGATCGGGCCATACAGGAGGCGGACCTGGACAGGGACCAGGCTATCTCCTTCGACGAGTTCCGGAAGGTACCGCTGGGCAGTACCGCAGACCTCTGCCCATGTTACAGTAATCAAGCCTGTCTAAGTAGGAGTGCTGATCTAGGATCAGTTATACCTGTTAAATGAGATTCTATAGACAGGGAGGGGCCTGATCCTGTATCTGCTTATACTCTGTTGATGTGTAGGACTGCCAGTGCTCCCAGAGCACACATCCATTGTCATCCACTTATCTGGGGTCGGGTCGCGGAGGCAGCAGTTCCAGCCAGGGGGCCCCAGACATCCCTTTCCCTAGCAGCATCAACCAGCTCTGCCTGGGGAATCTTTAGCCACTCACAGGCCAGTGCGGAGATGTAATCCCGCCACCTGGTCCTGGGTCTACCCCGCGGCCTCCTCCCAGCCGGACATGCCTGGAACACCTCCCTAGGGAGGCGCCCAGGAGGCATCCTCACTAGATGCCCGAACCACCTCAACTGGCTCCTTTCGACGCAAAGGAGCAGCGGCTCTACTCCGAGTCTCTCCCGGATGACTGAACTTCTCACCTGATCTCTCAGGGAGACCCCAGCCACCCTCTGGAGAAAACTCATTTCGGCCACTTGTATCTGTGATCTCGTTCTTTCGGTTATGACCCATCCTTCATGACCATAGGTGAGGGTGGGGACGAAGCTTTGCCTTTTGGCTCATCACAACAGTGTGGTAAAGCGACTGCAGAACCGCACCAGCTGCTCCGATTCTCCCCCGCTGATGGTCTTCCAGAAACACTTTGGTGCCAACCGAAAGTCCTTCTCCATGGTTTCTCCGAACTCCTCCCACACCTGCTGCTTTGCCTTGGTCACGGCCAAAGCCGCAGCCCTCCGGGCCAGTCGATACCCTGCAACTGCTTCTGGAGTCCCCCGGGCTAACATATCCCGGAAGGCCTCCTTCTTCAGTCGGACGGCTTCCCTGACCACCGCTGTCCACCACGGAGTCTGAGGGTTACTGCCCCTTGAGGTACCTATGGCCCTCAGGCCACAACTCCCAGCTGCTGCTTCAGCAATGGAGGCTTTGAACACCGAACACTCATGCTCGATGTCCCCAACCTCAACAGGGATGCGTGAGAAGCTCCGCCGGAGGTGGCAATTAAAATCTCTCCGGACAGGCTCTTCCTCCAGACGTTCCCAGTTCACCCTCACTACACGCTTGGGTTTTCCAGGTCTGTCCAGACGCTTCCCCCGCCATCGAAACCAGCTCATCACCAGATGGTGATCAGTGGACAGCTCTGCCCGAGTGTCCAAAACACATGGCCTCAGATCAGATGATACGATAACAAAATCGATCATCGACCTTCGGCCTGAGGTGTTCTGATGCCAGGTGTACTTGTGGGCATCCTTGTGTTCGAACATGGTGTTTGTTATGGACAAACCGTGACTAGCACAGAAGTCCAACAACAAAACACCACTCGGGTTCAGATCGTGGTGGCCATGCCTCCCAATCACGCCCCTCTAAGTTTCTCCATCATTGCCCACGTGTGCATTGAAGTCCCCCAATAGGACAGTGGAGTCCCCTGCAGGAGCCCCAAATAGGACTCCACTTAGGGTCTGCAGGAAGGCCGAGTACTCTGAACTGCTGTTCGGTGCATAAGCACAAACCACAGTAAAAGTCCCCCCCCCTCCCCCCCCCCTCCCCCCCCCACAGTCCTAAGGCGCAGGGAGGCAACCCTCTCGTCCACTGGGGTGAACTCCAGCACAGAGGCGCTCAGCTGGGGGCTAGCTAGTATAGCCACACCTGCCTTACGCCTCATACCGTGAGCAACTCCGGAGAAGAATAGGGTCCAACCCCTATCCAGGAGTTTGGTTCCGGCGCCGGTGCTGTGCGTGGAGGTTAGCCCCACCAGATGTAATTGGTATCGCTCCACCTCCCTCACAAGCTCTGGCACCTTCCCACCCAGCGAGGTCACGTTCCATGTCCCCAGAGCCAGCCTTTGCCGTCCGGGTCTGGTCTGTCGGTGCCCCCCGCCTTCACTGCCACCTAGTTGCTTGTCAGGCTAGGCAGGCGCGCTGATTGGCTGGAGGTGCAAACTGTCGGCAACTCGTCCAAAACATTTCTAGAGACGTCGCAACACCGGATCGGAGAAATCCACAGCCTGGCTCCTGCTTGCGTGAGAATTGATCGCTTTGCGGTGCTTATTCCTCATCCAGTGATGGATGGGTGGATGGAAAACTTTCAACTGAATGTTCATATTGTTCTGGTAATTGTAGGCTATAGCAACATAAGAGTGGCAGCTTTGACAGCAACCCAAATGAGCTAGTGCTAATCCCATAGCCCATGTACCATTGCTAGCTAGCCATGAGCGAACTGTTGAATACTGCATTTGCTTTGCAACGTATTCCATTGTCCAGTTGTCAAATCTATTTGCCAACAAACTGTTTGAGAGCCAGCACACCTCAGTGTCCCCTAATCCAAAACATTTTTCATATATCACCCAACCTCTCCAGCACCTCACCAATATCAATTATTTTCTCTCTTTAGAGAAGAGTAGGCTACAATCCATTACAACAACTATTGCTTACAATGTTTTATTGTTGTTTTGTAATATTTTATCATGAATATGATAAATAAATGCTGCATGTAGTTAAATAAAGTGTTATTCTGTTTTTCATATGCTAAAATTGACTATAAATCCACTTTAAAGCTGATATTTCAAATAATAACTGACTAAGGGAAAGTGCCCCCCGCGTCCATGGGCGGTTCGCCTCTCTTCCTCCTGTCCTCCTCAGTTTTTTGAGTCACCAGCCGCCACTGGTGTACATACACCACCCTGTACTTACACCACTCTGTACTTACACCACCCTGTACTTACACCACTGTGTACACTTACACCACCCTGTACTTACACCACTCTGTACTTACACCAGCCTGTGCTTACACCACCCTGTACGTACACCACCCTGTGCTTACACCACTCTGTACTTACAGAACCTTTTTCTTACACCACCCTATACTTACACCACCCTGTACTTACACCACTATACTTACACCACCCTGCACTTACACCACCCTTTACTTACACCACTCTGTACTTACAGAACCTTGTACTTACACCACTCTATACTTACACCACCCTGTACTTACACCACCCTGCACGTGCTGCTTCTAATAGTACAAGGCTATTATATTCAAAATGTCTAATTTCACGGTGCTGTTTTACAGTACACTTTAAGAATGTGTAACATGGACTATGATGCTTGTGGAACATGTGGAATGAGAAGTGAATTAATATTATCAATATGTGTAAAATTTGTAGTTATAATAGCTTTCATTATGTTTAAAATGATATTATGTAGAAAAGTAAAACGGGATGATGTAGAACTGTGATGTGTTTACCAATGTACTTTGTTAAGACCCTATGCATTTTATATGGAACTGAGAATAAATAACCCTATTTTCATGTTATTTGAAAGCAGCAATGTGTTGTGTTGGATGCAACACTGGTACCTCCAGCTGAATCGACAGTTCCTCTGACTGGACACTAGATGTCAGCAAAAGCCTGAACATGGAACAAAATAGGTGATGGACATGGATGTATTAATAGGTGAAGGACATGGATGTATTAACAGAATGATCCCCCTGGTATGGTGGTGTTCAAGGTGGACTACATTATGACACAAACACACACAGAGGTACGACAGCAAGTTTTATTATATACACTGTCTCGTGCCATAAGAAAGAGGCCATGAAAGAAGAATAGATAGATTTGTACAGAAAACATGCAGTATTCTGAAAGAAGTTGACTCTAGCTATCTTAGCTAGCGTCCTCTTCCTCCGTGTTCACGCCTTGCCTTGGGGCATAGAGGCAAACAGAAGCCAGTAGAGAGACCAGCCAGTGCCTAGAGAGGACAAACACACAGAGGTCTTGTTACAGACGTATCATTCAGGAGTAGCTTACTGTATAAAATAGATCTTTGCCATACGCCATGGTCGTAGACAGGATCTGGACTGTGTCTAGACATATGCCACACCAAACTACACTACCAGACCAGAACAGACCATGGCAGGTACACCACACCAGTAAAGTTCGATATGACTCATGCTCAAGAAAAATATTAATGTATTTTATTCAATTATTCAACATGATGTCCATCGTTAGTGCAGCTGGACGTTTGGGCTTCTGCCTGAGGCCTAAGACAGAAAGAGGACTTGGGCCCAAACTGAAGCCCTGGAGTTTGGTGAGGTCTATTACCTGTAATGGTC
>NC_140234.1:36509239-36559239 GCF_949987555.1 Borostomias antarcticus | reverse complement strand
GCATTTGTTAAAATAGAGCGTGGGTCATATTTGTTCATTATAGACCCAGCTATGTATGCGCGGGCATTCTTGAAACAGAAGCAGGTGGAGACAGACGAGTTCAGAGCGAGCCGTATTTTAGTGCAAAGACTAGTATTTTATATAGGCCTACCATCAATATGTCTGGCTGTTGCGTCTATGGGTGTAGGCTACAAATCGGCGCTCTAGTGACAAACTTTATTCGTTTCAAGAGGAAACCGGCCTTTTCAGAAATGGAGTCGCCTGTGGCTAAGCATAGCCTACGGACTGGACTGAGGACATAATCAGAAATGCCCGCGTTTGCGGTGCCCATTTTATATCAGGTAAGTTATTTTCTTATCCCTATAGCGCCCTAAAATACAGCTTGTCGGTGGACACGCAACCGTATGCATTTCAGATTGATCATGTTGGCAATGTGTGTGCATTTGCTGCT
Organism: Borostomias antarcticus; assembly: GCF_949987555.1. Classification (NCBI taxonomy): domain Eukaryota; kingdom Metazoa; phylum Chordata; class Actinopteri; order Stomiiformes; family Stomiidae; genus Borostomias; species Borostomias antarcticus. Next base: position 36,558,788 of record NC_140234.1, on the reverse strand, counting down.
ATGTGAGAGATAAGGACCTGTTGTCGCATGTCGTTGACAAGCTTCCCCTTATGGCGTCAGAACGATGGCTTATGAATGCAATGTTATTATGTTAAATACAGTAGCCCAGAGATGGTTAGCACTGGCAGGGCTATTTCAGTTTGATAAAAGGCGTTGTGGTGTTTGAGCACGAGTTGTCTTAGCCTAATGGACTTCGTTTTGGTGCGGAATTATAGTTGTTTACGTTTTGATAGGAACAATTACATTGTCCCAAGTGTTGCAAATTATTGGTACCCCTACCAGTGGCAATTGCTCCTATAAGCCAGGGTAATCCTGGTTTACCCATACAAATCCAAATAAAACTTGATTTGAAAACTTGATCATAAGCCATCGTTCTGACACCATAAGGGGAAGCCTGAAATCGACTTTCAGACTGTTTTTGACTTAAATGCATCTTGTATTCTGCCATATCGCTTCATTTTCATCAGTGTTTAGCATTTTGGTAGTGCTCCGTCGCCCCCTACAGTCCTCATGAAAATACAGTCCACGTTACAGTCCGTTGACACCGGTCTTACTAGCTCGTTATTCACTTAACATTGTAGGCCAGAGAAAATGATTCTAGCTTACGGAAGTCAAGACCAAATCAAATCAAGACCAAATCAAGACCTGGAGTGGTGGGCTAATACGCCTAGTAGCCTAGTAGGCTAGTAGTCTAAACATTGATTAGTGAAGTAGGGGAGTAGGCTATTGAGTGCTGTGTCCTAAGGGGGTGTATTTTTTAGTCCTGTCATTCTCTTTGTGGTGCTTGGCCATTGTTGTCATAATGGCTCTGTAGTTTCTTTAGTGTGTCCATAAAAGCTTGGTTGTTTTGGCCTAAATATTGCCCTCTTATTCGCTCGCTCTCAAATTATTGGCCTTTGTTGATGTGTTTAAAAAAACATCAGTAGCCTAGGCTACTATAGTTTTCCTGTATGTTTTTACATATAAATGCCAATGCTCAGCGCCCTTCTGGTGTTGTGAAACCCATCAGGGCATGCTTTGACAGCGCACCCCCCAAAAAATTGTGCGCTTACCGGGCTTACCCGGTTCTAGGACCCACCAGACTCCACTGACCCCTACGTGCGTAGTTTCTCTCCCTATCTGCGTGTGTGTACGGGGCCCATCTCCACTGCACAAGTAGAGTAGTGGTGAGAGCATTGGACTAACACCCAGGAGACCGGGGTTCCTGGTGGGGATGACTTTATGTTATCATCAGTGTAACTGCTTTAGCCACTGACCGCTACCATTAATGTTATGGAAGCTGCTGCTAGTTGTTGTGAGCCCATGAGTGAACTGGCTATCCCGCTCTTATTGTGCTGGATTAGCATTGGAAGCATTGGAACTGATGTGTCCAGGTGACAAGACCCATCTTTATTTATCAGACATTACCGTCCTACCAGTCCCGCACAGAAACAAGCCAGCCAACACACATAAGCCAGACTGGACCTGGCCTGGTTCAAGATAAACACCATTAGGCTGCATAGCTAGCCATCCATCCATCATCTATCTATCTATCTATCTATCTATCTATCTATCTATCTATCTATCTATCTATCTATCTATCTATCTATCTATCTATCTATCTATCTATCTATCTATCTATCTATCTATCTATCTATCTATCTATCTATCTATCTTAACCCCAATGCTAGCTCATAGCCACCTGTTGTTATAAAACACCAGGTGGGCTTAAAGTTAAAACCCTGGTCTCCCTCTCAGAAGCCCAAGCATCAACCATTAGTCCAGCCTAGTGCTCAGAGGAACGTCCTGCACGTGAGCGCAGTTCCAACTTCCAAACCACCTCCGCGCCACTCGTCACACTACATTGATTCAGAAAAGCAGAAGTTGGAGGCAGAAACTGGGTCTAAAAACGGACAGCTATCTGGAGATCAACAGATGGTAAGTAAAACGTTTTAACAGCAAGTGTGGTGCAATCTGTCCTTTCACTAGTACAGGGATGTGAGATCATACTGTGGCCTGTGTGTGTGTGTGCATGTGTCTGTGTGTGTGTGTGTGTGTGCACACATGCGCGTGAGTGTGTGTATGTGAGAGAGAGAGAGAAAAGGAAATGGCCTCTGGGAAATTCTCTGGACGGCTGAGGGAGGGGGATAACAAAGCTGCTGATATGAGCAGGAGGTCAGGAGGTCAGGGAGGGGGGAGAGGTGGACCTGGAGCAAGGAACACCCCCCCATCCCTGTACTTGACAGGCTACTTTGTTTATTTGCGTGTGAGCTGGTGTCCTGTCTCTTTAAGAGGACTGTGCCTATATATCAAGGTCACACTGGGTCTTCTGAACCAGACGGGGCGAGGACAGGCACAGGCGCCAGCCAATGAGTGGCACTCAATCTTTGCCATCAAACACTGATTGGTGGAGGGTGGAGGGCAAAGCCCGCTAACTGTAATGCCCCCAGCGGGTGTGTGAGAGTGTGACAGACGGAGAACGAGAGAGAAAGTGTGTGTGTACGTGCTAAACGGGACATGGCACCATTTGCCTGCCATATGACGTCCCTGTTAATGAAATGCAAGACGGCAGAGCATGACACAAAAACATATGAAACCAGGTTACAATCAGTAGCAGAAATTTACTTCCAAAATGTTTTAAATGTAAAATAAATTTACTACTACTTACGTAGACTATTCTGAAAGGGTTGTGATCTCTTTTGAATGATATTATCGTGTAATTGAAACACTTTAAACATTTATTTAATCTAGTCCCAAGAAATTAAATATATCATAAAGAAATAAATAAAACCTCAATGGACGATATTAGCAACAGTAATCAGCATACAGAGATCAGACAGTGTGTTTCTGTGCCCCGGTCACTAAATGCTACTATTGTAATGGCCAGAGCTGTCTGACCCATGGCTGAGCTCTGTGTCAGTCTGCCCAGGAAACGTCTGATAGGACAACGTCCCTCTCAACCTGCAGCCGAGGCCATAGGACAGAAGCAGGCCCTGCAACAGGCTTCAGCACGTCTCTTCCACCCTCTCCCTCTGTCCCTCTCCTCTGTTCCTCTCTAAGACTGTCTTAAACGTAGCAGCACATCCAACAAGCACGGCTACAGAACAGTTCAATCTGACTAGTTCCAAAGGTCACGCTGTTACAGCTCTCTCACTTTTAATCCAAATATACGAACTCTTAGATTTGATATCTCTCTCCAGCCCTGAGAGCTCTGACACACACACAAACGCACACGCACATGCACACACACAGGCAGAAGAGAGAACAGGGGAAGAAAAGGAGAGGAGTATTTACCAGCAGTCGGTTCATGACTGAGGTCTGCTGTCTGTGAGGCGTTGCTATGAGGTGTAGCTGCTGCTCTGGTCTGGGCCGTACAAGGACACAAAGACATATGACCCTGTTTCTGAACAGGAGCCAAACTATGGCCAGCAGCAGAGTCCAAACTCTCCCAGCACTGGTGGAGCACAGCTCAAGCCAGTGAGCTATATATGCATGTTTATATGTGATTCCTTACCGTGCAAGACCTCATTTGTAGCCCAATATGAATCCTGGAACGCCATACCACAAAATTCAAATCATATCATGCAATGAAATAATGACTTTATCTTGGAAATGGTTCATGAAATAGTGAATCAACACAGAAAGCCAAGAGCAAAGGTAACTTTGTGAATAAGAAGAATGCACGAAAAACATGTTCAATATTGATCAGTGAGTCCAGTGTCCTGCCTGCACCCTGAGGCCTCAGTGTGTTGGAACAGGTGTGAACTCAAAGCTGGGATTAGATTCAAAATACCTCAGCAATAATATTTGAGAGAGGAAAGAGGGTCTATCATAGGGTCTAACTCTATTCTGACCACCACCCACAGTCTTACACTAATAATAATAACAACAACAACAACAACAACAATAATGATCAGAATACGAATTTGTTTAATTGCCATGAAGTTTTTCAACGTACTAGGAATTTGCTTCACTTCCTATTACAGGGTCTCGATGATGGAGGTGTAGAAGAGCACCATCATTTTCTTTGGTAAAGTTTCTTCAGCTGCCTCAGGAAGTACATCCTCTGCTGTGCCTTCTTCACGAGGGACCCGGTTTACTTCCCATTTGAGGTCTTGGGAGATAGTGATGCCCAGGAAGCAGAAGGAGTCGACAGTGTCACTGGGGTGTCGATCAGTGTGATGGGGGGGGGGGGGGGGGGGGGGGGCTGGTTTCTTTCTGAAGTCTACAATCATCTCCACTGTCTTGAGAGCGTTGAGCTCCAGGTTGTTTTGGCCGCACCAGGACAGCAGCTGGTCGATCTCCCACCTGTAGGCGGACTCGTCTCCCTCACAGATGAGTCTGATGAGGGTGGTGTCGTCCGCAAACTTCAGGAGCTTGACAGACTGGTGGCTGGAGGTGCAGCTGTTCTTGTACAGGTAAAAGAATATGGGGGAAAGGACGCAGCCCTTGGGGGACACGGTGCTGATGGACCTGGAGTCAGAGATGGTTTTTCCCAGCTTCATGTGCTGTTTCCTGTCAGACAGGAAGTCAGTGATCCACCTGCTGGTAGAGTCGGGCATGTACAGCTGGGAGAGCTTGCACTCCAGTGTGGGCGGGAGGATGGTGTTGAAGGCAGAGCTGAAATCCAAACAGGGTCCTGGCATAGGTGCAGACACTGTAGAATGTAGTGAAGGACCATGTTTACTGCGTCTTCCACAGATCTGTTTGCTCTGTAGGCGAACTGCAGAGGGTCCAGGAATGGGTCCATGATGGATTTGAGGTGCAGCAGAACAAGGCGCTCAAAGACCTTCATTACTACAGAGGTCAGGGTGACGAGCCTGGAGTCATTGAGGCCAGTGATCTTTGTTTTCTTCCAGATGTGATGCTGGAGGTCTTGAAGCAGGCTGGAACATGGCATGTCTCTAGTGAGGTGTTGAAGATGAGTGAAGTGATCAGTGAACACCGGGGGACAGCTGATCAGCACAGAACTACAGCATGGAGGGAGAGACAGTCTGGTCCGGCCTCTTTCCTGGGGAGCTGGCAATTCACATCCTTTTGAAGATGGTGAGAGGCTGTGCTGCAGTGGAGGGGGGGGGGGCAGCTATGGGGAGGAATGGGAGCTGGGCTGCTGGGACTGGTGGGTGTGGGAGGGGGCATTGTTTGTCATATCTGCAGTAGAATTCATTCAGGTCATTGGCCAGGCGTGGGTCGTCAGTGGACTGGGGGGATTTCAGTTTGTAGTTGATGATCTGTCTCATGCCTTTCTAGACCAAGGATGTGTTCCCCTCTGAAAACTGATGTTGTAGTTTCTCAGAGAAGCCTCGTTTAGCCTCCTTCACTGTCTTGCTAAACTGGTCCTTGGCCTCTTTAAACCAGTCCTTGTCTCCTCTCTTCCTCCTCTCTTCCTTCCTTCCTCTTTCTCCAGCTCCTGTATCTCCAGCTCCAGTTTGGCTGTGAACCAGGGCTTTTCATTGTTGTAGCTGATTTTGGTGCGAGTTGGGACACAGTTGGGACACATACATTCTCACAGTGACTGACGAATGACACCACAGTGTACCAGCCTCTGCATTCGCCAAGTCAACATAACCCCCATCACAGCAAGCCTGCTCCAGCAGACTCTGGAGAGCGGATGCCCCCTCAACATTGCCTCAACACCCTGGGTTTTACCTTGGTTCCTAGTTCTGTAATTATGTAGGTAATCTTTTCAGTTATGTAGTTTTCTTTCTCCCCTCCCCCATCCCTTGGCAGGACGATAAGCAAACTATTTCTGTTTAGTTTATATTTTAGTTATCCTTTACCGGTTATTCCCCAAGGCTTTTGTTTATGTTTATTCCCCCCCTCTGCTGTCCTGACAGAGTTTATTTATCAGTTATCAGTTGTCTGTTTTGTGTGCATTAGGGATATGTTTTGTTATTTAGTGTGATCTTTAGTTGATATGCACTTATCTTGTAAAGGCCTATGTGGGGCCTTAGGGCAATAAACTTCTACTCTTTTTGACTTCACAAGCAACTCTGTCTTATTGTGGCGTTGTTATGGGTACGGCTTAGTGCAGCAAACTGTTGGCCCTTTAATGGTTTTGGGGTACCATTTCAGTCGTAACAGTATGTACTGCTATCTTCATTCTGTTTAAGTCATAAATCTAAAAAGAGAAGTTTGAAAGAGAAGAAGACAGTTTTAAATCAAACAACACTGTAGCCCTGATATTTTGGATTCATAATGGGCCTGCTGTCTCACTATAGGCCACAGCAGTGTATACATATACTAGTATTATAGTAGTAGTAGTAGTATAGCATTTGTAGTATTAGTAGTAGTATAGCATTTATAGTAGTAGTAATAGTAGTAGTAGTAGTAGTAGTAGTAGTAGTAGTAGTAGTATTAGTATAGTAGCAGTAGTAGTAGTAGTAGTAGTAGTAGTAGTAGTAGTAGTAGTCGTAGTAGTATTAGTATAGTAGTACTGTAGTAGTAGTAGTAGTAGTAGTAGTCGTAGTAGTATTAGTATAGTAGTAGTATAGTAGTAGTAGTAGTAGTAGTAGTCGTAGTAGTATAGTAGTAGTAGTAGTAGTAGTAGTAGTAGTATACAGTAGTAGTAGTAGTATAGTAGTAGTAGTAGTAGTAGTAGTAGTAGTCGTAGTAGTATTAGTATAGTAGTAGTGTAGTAGTAGTAGTCGTAGTAGTATTAGTATAGTAGTATAGTAGTAGTAGTAGTAGTAGTAGTAGTCGTAGTAGTATGGTAGTAGTAGTAGTAGTAGTCGTCGTAGTAGTGTAGTAGTAGTAGTAGTAGTGGTAGTAGTAGTAGTAGCAGACAGTTCTTCCAGATGTGTAGCAGACCGATACTCTCGGGTGCAGTCCTCTGTAGAGAGTCTGTGAGGGGAAGTGAGTCTTCAGAGATCACAAGATCAGGCGGCCAGATGTTCTTTTCTCTCTCACATCTGACTGAACCAGGCCAGGTCAAACCTATGTGTGTTTTGTCTGGCTTGTTTCTGTGCGGGACTAGTAGGACGGTAATGTCTGATAAATAAAGATGGGTCTTGTCACCTGGACACATCAGTTCCAATGCTTCCAATGCTAATCCAGCACAATGAGAGCGGGATAGCCAGTTAGCTCATGGGCTCACAACAACTAGCAGCAGCTTCCATAACATTAATGGTAGCGGCCAGTGGCTAAAGCAGTTACACTGATGATTCCTGTAATGTTAGCTATTTTGCTGCAATGGGTTCAACTTTTGTTTCTGGATAAACAATGCTGCACTTCCCTTTAGGTGGTGAATAAGTAGACCCAGGACACAGTGGGTTATTTGGACATCTACTAGGATCTTGATATTATATTGATATGAAGATATAGATATGAAGCACTTTGAGAGAACGTGCACAGTATCTCCAACTCCTCGAGTTAGGTAGCTAACACTAGCTAGCGTATTAGCTAGCACTAGCTAACGACTAGCTAACGTTAGCTAGCTATCATTGGGCTTCATTTCCTGAACTTAGCTTTAGCTTAGCGTGCAGCCAGGTTATGGGTTACTGATTATTTCAGATATTACTCTACATTTCAACTAGCCCTTCTCTCCTATAGGCCGACACCGATTTATTTTGACGGCAAAGTGAATGGACCAGCAAAGGACTGTTGTCTGGCATGAGCGAGCGGAATGCGACAACGGGACTGAGAAGGGCTACATTTCAACCAGACATTCCAGTGAAACCAGGTAGTCAAAATAACTTACCTGATATAAAATGGGCACCGCAAACGCGGGCATTTTTGATGATGTCCTCAGTCCAGTCCGTACTCTGTCTTCCTCTGCTACTGTGTCAAGAATGTGCGCGCATACTTGTGCTGACTAGGCTGTAAAAGGGTCTATAATTAACAAATATGACCCACACTCGTTACATAACTTCTATAACATCCAGTGACAAAATATGTCATGGTACCTTGGTATGTCCACACCAAGGAATGAACTCACAACCTTTGCGGTGATAGGCAGCGCACATGGAGGTATAAACAGCGCACTATCCACTCCGCCACCGCTGACCTGGGAAATCTGTGGAGTCTTTTTGTTTTGATGTTCTGGGACCACTGCCTCTTCTGGTAGCAACAATAGAACTGCAGGTCAACAACGACAAGAAAGAGGAAGGGAGAGACAAATAGGATTCCCTCTTCTTGGTGTTTGGCTTACAGCCAACACACAAAAACAGTGTGGAAACAAAAGGCTGACAAGATCTCTCTTGTGAGTCTCAACAAGTGTTCAGCTTTACGTTCATGTTTCATTCAACTCGTATCTATCCAGGTTAGTCGATTAAGAACAAATTGTTATTTACAATGACAGCCATTTCCTTTGCCACTCCATGTCACTGTCTGTGGAGTGCTGGTTACAGAATGAGGAACTGAGCTCACCATAAAATGCTTTCAAATCAGAAGCAAGGCTCACTCTCTAGACAGTAACATCTCTGTCCTCTCGCCCACACCCTCACAAACTCCAGTGGAGAGACCAGCGGTCAGACCAGCAGTGACCTCTGCAGAAGAAGAAATACCAGCAGATATCTCTGTAGAAGAAGAGAAACCAACTGAGAGACCAGCAGAGACCAGCAGTGACCTCTGCAGAAGAGACCAGCAGAGACCTTGTATAGAGACCAGCAGTGACCTCTGTAGAAGAGAGACCAACAGAGAGAACAGCAGAGACCAGCAGTGACCTCTGTAGAAGAGGAGAGACCAGCAAAGACGTCTGTAATAGAAAAGTCCAGCAGTGACCTCTGTAGAAGAAGATAAACCAGCAGTGAGACCAGCAGTGAAGAGACCACCAGACCACCTGACTGTACAGGGTGACCATGCAGCCCTCAGGGCTGCAGCTGCTACTGGTCTTCCTGGGTGGCTTCTGTCTCTCTATGGAGATTGACCACTGGACCGAAGACAACCAGGAAAAGCAGTAAGATCTCCTCCCGGTGTTGGAAACCTGCCTTTGGTCTGATGATGCTCTTTTTGTTGAGACCCTAACCCAACCTCTGACCTTAACCCTTAACCTCAACAGCAGTTCTGTTTCCTCCAGGTTCTGTAAGTGGAAGTGTCTGATCTACACCTTGCAGTGGCCTGCAGGCTTCTGTGTGGTGAGTTCTGTTTGTCCGTCTGTCCATATATCCGTCTGTCTGTCCAGTCCTCCACCTGTCTGTCTATTGGCTTGTGTCCATCCATCCATCCATCCATCCATCCATCCATCCATCCATCCATCCTTTCTCCAGAGTCTGCAGAACCAATCGCAATGCAATGTTCCTCCCAGCATCCATAACTGGACCATCCATGGACTCTGGTAAATAATACTGTTCTGTGTCAAAGCTACACTACAGGAAAGCGATAGTGAATTGTCAACAACATTGCTTCGGTGTTAGATATCACATAACGCATTACTACGGCAGTACTAACAACATTTGTACACAATTTCACCATGCCATCCGTTAAGTTTCACAGTCTTACTGTAAACACTGATTGAGTAATACTGCACATCTAAACTCACGGGTGTGGTGGCGCCCCATGCAGGCCGCAACGTGCTCAGCTGTGCTGTAGATGCTGGCCCATATTCCACTCAGACCTGAAGGTGAGACCTGTCTCTGCTCTGGCCTACAAGGGTGCTGTAATGCATGCAGTACAGTGGATATGTACAGAACATCATACTGTATCTGTCTGTTTAAAGCATGTGTGTGTGTGTGTGTGTGTGTGTGTGTGTGTGTAGGAGTTGGACCCTGAGCTCTCCCAGCTGTGGCCCTCCCTACTGAAGTCCAAATCCAGCTTCTCCTTCTGGTGCGTCTCCTCACTAGAGCCACCCTGTAAAAAATAATCTTTATTTATATTTAAATCATCTTTATTTATAAAGCACTTTTCATTGTGAGACAATCTCAGTGCTGACTGAACAGTTGTGGATTTATAAGACACCTTGGCTACTAAACTTGTGTGTGTGTGTGTGCTTCTCACTAGGAAAGACGAGTGGGTCAAGCATGGGTCCTGCGCTGCCTGTGTTGAGGGCATGAACTCTCCTCTGCTGTACTTCCAGATAGCACTGAAACTGCGAGCACATTTCCATATCGACCAGTGAGTCCAGTGTCCTGCCTGCAACCCCCCCCCCCCCCCACACACACACACACACAAACACACACCCCAGCAGGTCAACAATGGAACATTTGACTGAGTAGTCTACCTGCCTCCTCCTCTAATCCAGGGTACTGGATACTGCAGGTATTCGGCCCTCCTGTAACCAAACCTATGAGGTGAGATACCCACAATCCTTCACGTTTAGCCCCCCCACCATCTGTCTGGTTCTCTGATCTGCCGTCTATCTGTATCTCTGGACTTCAAATGCACTCGACACCGAAGCGTTCTATCTCTATCTCTGTTCTAACGTTCCCATCACCAGAGCTTCCCCTCTCAGACTCTTTCCCGTATTTTACAGGCTGTGGTAAATCTTATTTTATTATATTTATCACATCTGTGGAGTTGGAGTCACAACACTTCGAGTTCAAAACAGTTTCACTGTTGAAAATGTCATTTAATAGCAGTTGTTTTCCTGTGTGTGTGACCAGCTTGCTGAGATCCAGAGTATTTTGGCCCCAGTCCTAGGTGAACAAATGGCTGTCCAGTGTATCCAGGATAAGGTGAGCTCTCTCTGCACACTAAAACGCACACACGCACGCACGCACACACAGCTTTCTTTAACCAACAATTCTGAGGGCTGACCACAAACCACTTCCCTCGCTTCACTTGTGTTTATTTTCTATCCAATCCACTTTATTTCTATAGCACATTTAAAAAACACAAGGTTGGCATAGTTGCACAACAGATAAAACTAGCAGACACTCTAAAAATTATAGAAGACTAAAAACACAAAACAGTTTGACTGAGATTTTACGAGGAACTGTGGTACATTCTCAAGTCCCCCCATTCTCCTCCATGTCCACTTCCAGGGGCGAGAGGTATGGTTCCAGACTAAGATCCCCGTGTCCCAGAACCTCACTCTAGGTTGTGACTTCCACGACTGGATGCAGGACCACGACCTGCGGCACAAGGCTCACCCTCTCCAGCTCTGGAACACCTCTCCTGGGCATCCCTGCCCCAAGAAGGTCCCCCTCCTCTACCTCCCTATAAACCATGAACACCCACAAGAACCCTGCAATTAAAGATGCAGGTTGGTGGTTTTAAAACACGGCTCTGAAATGTCTTCTCTGCTGCATTGTATCTTGTGATTTGTAGTAGGACTTAGTTTCATTAATGCATAATAAAGACTTAATGGAAGTCATGCTTATCGTAGTTATCCAGTCAAGTTCCATAGATCTACAGTATTGCTGCTACTACAGTAGCATCACATCACCTTGCCTTATTTCTGAATGCTGGCACCCTCTGGAAATACAGAATAATCTTCGGCCACAGTGACACACCACTGCACACACAGTGAGGGGCGACACGGCATACAGCACACACACATTTTTCAGGCGTCGTCGGTGGAAATTGTTCCCTGCATTTTTCCCATCCAAGCAGTCCTCCTCCAGGGGGCAGCCATCGTTCATGGTGCCCCGGGGACCAAGTCCAAGTGCTGGTCCTGGACTGAAGAGCCTCTGTTCTTCTGCATGCTTTTCATATTGGGTTCATGGGGAGGGAACCCTTGCAAACACAGGGAGAACATGCAAACTCCACACCGAAAGGCCCGGAGACCTTCTTGCTGTGAGGCGACAGTACTAGGTACTGCGCCACCGTGTCACACACAAGTGATTTTGGGGTTCAGTGTCTTGCTCAAGGACACTACACCACAATGACGGGAGCTGGGATCGAACCAGGGACCTTACCTTAGCTTACCTACTCTCAAGAAGTTCTACAATAAAAATCTCAGAAATACACATTTTTGATAAATGTGATAAATACACTGTACTGCACAACCGTGGAGGGGGAAGCACTACGGCACTCAGCAGGGGTCACAGTTGATCGTTTATTGGTGTAGTTCACTGTTTGCCGGCAGGGCGATTTACATCCCCAAAAACAAGCACTGACAGAAACATACAATCAGAAAGCACTAAAAACAAATAATGGTTAACTACAATAAAACTCGGACTAACCGAGCAGAAGAGAATCAAAGAAAAACAGCCATTTTATCCTTTTATACCCCTGAAAGAACGAGGAGTAGAGGTCCAGAGACGGACACATTCAGCTTGTTGCAGTGTGGCCTGGAGTCCTGAACACCCACCATAGTCCTTATCTCCTATCCTACAAACTAGATCTGGAATTAGATCTGAGTGGTCAAGATAGGTACTGTATAAGTAAGATAATGATGATAATGCCAACTCATACCTATCAAATCCATTCATAGAGACATACGTCCTGTCTAATTTGTGAAATACATTTAATGCTTCTACTAAACTGTATTGATGATGGTTTCGTGTTTTGTAGTAGTTGTTGTTGTTTATCTGCAACTTTAATGACAAATAAAGCCGAGAAAAGTGTGTGCAGGAGTATGCAATTATTTATTTGAAAATACATCCTATATCTAAAACATGGTCCAGGGCTAGGAGCTGGGGATACTTTCTGGACAAGACCAGGGTGAACAGGGCATGTCCAGGGTGTGTGTGTGTGGGTGTGTGTGGGTGTGTGTGTGTTGGCCTCAGTGCTCCAGGCGGCCCAGGAAGCGGAGGTTGAGAATCTTTAGCTGGTCGTCCAGCTCCATCCTGACGATCCCATCGTCTCCATCGATACTCAGCAGGATCCCCGTGGCCTCCCGGTCCTCCCCCAGGATCACCTTCACCTGAGGGAGAGGAGGAGAGACAAGAAAGAGAGAGGTGTGAGTGAGAGAGATGGAGGGTCAGCGTGTCTCTGTCTGCTGATCTATCTGATAACTGATGAATGCGGGTGAGAGAGAGAGAGTGAGAGAGACAAAAAGAGAGAGAGAGCGAGAGAGAGCGCGAGAGAGAGCGCGAGAGAGAAAGAGGAAGAGAGAGAGAGAGAGAGAGAGAGAGAGAGAGAGAGAGAGAGGACGAGTGCGCAGGTTTAGGTAATCGTGGGAGTTACCTTGTTGTTCTTGGTGGGCGTTACTGGCTCCAGGTGTTCACTGGAGATGCTGACCACCTTCTCTGTTTCTTGGAGGAACACCGAGCACATTCCACCCTGGAGAGAGAAGAGGGAGAAGGCGGGGAGGGAAGGAGAGCCAATAATCACAATCCATGTCATTCAACTATTTACTCTGTCACTTTCCTAAGTAGACCAGTCTCCGTCAAGACTGTGCTGTAAACATTTTAACAACAAGTCAACCCTCTGGGATAAATACCTACCCATTTATCCATTTATCATCTAAACATTCCAATACACCCTGCACAAACATTTAATAAACCAATCTGAACTGTTAGCTTGCTTTAAAGTGTGTTTAAAGAGAGCTGCCTAACAATAACAAGGGTGTCCACCCTTGTTCTCAGTGGTTGGACTGTTGTTCTGAGGACAGGGTTCCCAGTCAAATATCACATTCCCTGACTTTCAATGACTAAAAAGCAGAATTTCCATGACCTATAATGCATGGATAAAGTGGAAGGAAGATGGATAGATATATACTTTAGGGAAGGGTATAAATAAGGGCTGAAAAATCAAGTAACCATACCCTCTCACACACTATGGGAAATGTGTGAAAAATACAGCATGGAAAATATTACATTTTGAGAAATGGCAACTAAAATGTAAAGCTACTAAAAACAAAATTCCCTGATATTCCATGACTCGGACCAAAAAACAATGAAATCCCCTGACTTTCCATGTCTGGAATAGAATAAAAAAAAAAAAAATCACATGTGAAGCTGCAGCCCTGCTAGGCCTGTCTTGAGTGAGTCACCACCCACAGCTTGGAGTGTGTGGAATCTGAACTGTGGCTCTGCACTTACTCCCACTTGAGTTTATATACAGTGTTCTGCTCGGCTCCGAGATAGGAACCACCCACCATCGGGGGTTACTGGGTACTCGGCACTCTCTGGTTCCCTCACACACTAGTCCACTCAAGGCTGCTGAGTGTCTTCCACAGCTGAACAACTGTGTGTTTATCCATGTGCACAGTGAGTACCGTGCGGATGTGTTGGCGCCTCTTCAATATTTAAAGAAAGAACGCCTCTTCTGAAATATTCCTGACTACTAAAAATGAAAACCAAGAATTGACAAAAGAACACTGGACAGCAACCACACTGCGCTGTCCTAAGACAGGAAATGAGAAGAGTTTTCTCCTACTCTGTCAAACAGACGATGAATGAATGGGACGCACATGCGTGCACACACGCGCGCGCGCACACACACACACACACACACAGAACCCAAGGTGCTGTCAAAGGGCGGGGCCACCGCCTGGCCACCTCTAACCCTTTCCCCTGCATGCTGTTGTGTGTCTATTGTGGCGTCTATGGCGTGTTTACTCACAGTGACGCTGCGTATGACGCCCGTCTGGTTGACCACCTGCAGGTCCATGAAGGTGTCCTTGACCCTGACCAGGATGTCGGTGGTGACCCAGTCGCTGGAGGTCTGGTCGATGTTGGACCCTGGGGTGTGGGGGTTGTAGCCCCCCGGGGAGGGCGCTCCGGGGGTCATGGGACTGTAGCCTACGGGGCTGGGGCTCGGACTCGCCTGGGGGGGGGGTGGGGGGGCTACAAGTTAGGCATTTGGCACATTTGACCATCATTCAGAGCGACTTACAAAAAACGCATTCAAGTGAAGTAGGTAGGTAAACGTTTATATGCATGTATGATAAAGAGACGTTTGTGATGAACAAGCGGGTGTGATTTAGCAGACCCGGGGGGGGATTTGAAGAGCTGCGAGGGGTACCTGGTAGGCCATGGGTGAGGGGGTGGGGTGGTAGCTGGCCGGGGAGTGTGTGTTCTGGTAGCCCACCGGGCTTGGCGCCACCTGGTGGTAGCTCTGGGGACTGGGGCTGGGCTGGTAGGAGCCCTGGGGGGACGGGGCCGCGTACGGAGAGTACTGCTCCGTGTTGTACCTGAACGACACAGACAGGACTCATCATCATCACGAGGACCAGGTGACTGAGTGTGTGTGAGTGTGTGTGTGAGAGAGAGAGAGAGAGAGAGAGAGAGAGAGAGAGAGAGTGTATATGGTTGAAGTGGCGGGTTCTGTGAGTGTGCGAGTCTCATTGCTTTAAGTGAGAGGAGAGACCTGCAGATCAGGTGTGTGTGCGCATGTCAGTAAGAGGTGTGTGTGTGTGTGTGTTACTTACATGGCGGGGGTCCCCGGGGTCTGGGGGTTGTACTGGGGATTGACCTGTGGCGAGGGGACCTCGGGGTAGCCGGGGGTCTGGGGGTTGGGCGTGCCCCCGTAGCCTTGGGGAGACGGCGAGGGCTCGTCATCATAGCCGAAGTCATACTCATCATCCGCCCTGGAACGAACGAACGAACGAACACGCACACACACACAGGTTAACAGTGCGTACTGAAACACTTCATCTTCTCAGGTTAAAAGAAAATATACATTTCACAAGACCCATACAATGACAGACAGACAATTATCAAAGTATATAGGTGCATCTCAGAAAATGTGAATATTGTGCAAAGTTAATCATTTTCCGTAATTTAATTTAAAAAAGTTAAACTTTCATGTATTCTAGATCCATTACACAAAGTGAAATATTTCAAGCCTTTTTGTTTTAATCTTCATGATACAAGATACTGTACAGTATGTTCAGTATTTTCATTTATACACTCAATACTTGGTCGGGGCTCCTTGTGCGCAAATTACTGCATCAATGTGGAGCGTGGTATGGAGGCAATCAGCCTTGAAATATTTATTATTTATAATAGGAAAATTTCACGTTTTGAAATAAATTACAGAAAATTATTTTCCATGGTATTCTAAGATGCACCTGTATACAGAACCTACTGGTGTTACAACTACTAAAGAAATGTCAGAAAACAATATAGTGAAAGTGTGTGTGCGCACACGTGTACTACCTGGAGGGGGTGTTGGGGTTGTTGGGATCCCACGCCCCACTCTGTCCTGGCGTCCTGCTCCCATCATGCAGCGGGGTCTGCGAGCCGTAGTGAGGTGTACGATTTCCTGTGTGGGACAGAAGTGACAGAGGTCAGTCCAGAGGTCACAGTCCAGAGGTCACAGTCCAGAGTAGAGGAATGAAAATGGTATGGAAATCACGATCCAAAATGATGACGGTTATCAGTATTGTCGTGGTATTGTTAAAATGTGCTGAAGATGTTGGAAAACTACTGAAACACACTGAAATAATTTAATCTGAAATACGTTTTATACTGAAAACCACAAAAAAATTGTAGCACTTTGTACTTTTTGTTTGCATAAACATTAAAAATAACAGTACAGTATTTAGTGAGTTTTTCAAAGCGGCTTCATCAAACACGATCTTAATGACAATTCTATTGCGATAAATTTAATCAGATTTTATTGTGGTTTATCATTATACCGGTTATCGTTACATCCTTAATCCAGAGGTCACAGTCTAATAGAATATGAATTAAATTAATTGATAGCCAGGCCTAGTAGGCCGACGGTGTGCTTTCTAGGGCCTAAGCCTACTATATGTGTGAGAGAGAGATGTACTGTGTAGTGTGTCTCGTTGTAAAAGACCATATCAAAACACCTGTAGTCTACACTTCAGAAATTCAAGAGAACCGGTAAGATTTTTTTCAATGCTGTTTTTTCATTTTTGGGGGGAGGGGGCATATATGAGCAAAATAAATGTGTTTTTTATTGCTCAACTCCACTCACAAGCTCTCATCATGCTAAATATAGACCTGTGTATTCTTCATATGTAGTCTATTTGTTGCTTAGAGACTATTAATATGCTTAGAGACATGAATAGGCGATATATCAACATCCATATATTGTGCTTTTCTTGGGTTATTTATTTTTCAATTGCTTAACAAACGTCAAATATTTGTTTGTGAAACAGCCAGTCCACTGTGCTCTGCCTAATTCCATTAAAAGATGAGTTTAGATATTACCTTTAATAGGCTAATATCAATGTTCTAGTTTTAGCCTACTGAAACATTACAGGCTATATGCTAGCCTACTCTTCTTCAAGTAAACAAAATAAACCACATCTAGATCTTTTCTAAGTAATAAACTGTAAAGACAGGCTGAACTACTGTTTTGGGGAGAGAGAAGTGAATTGCCCAGCGCAACGAATGCAAATTGCTGCCGCTGAGTCTCTGTTTTAGACTAGTCGTATAGTTGGTTGCAAAACCGTCTAGTCGTCAGGGAAAATAGTCACTGCTCACATCCCTACCTGATATTCCACGACTTGGCCGAAAAAATGATCAAATCCCCCGACTTTCCATGTCTGGAATAGAACTTTTAAGATTCCATGGTATTACAGAAATTCCATGACCCGAGGGAACGCTGTGGTATTATCATGAATAAGGGTTGTGAGCGACATGAGGTGGAGCCCTTTGTGCTTTTATACAATGATGATTACACATCAGGAAACCATTGAGAAACTTATTTTACTTCAGCGTCTTTCAGATGTATTTTGATAAACTCAGTCCCTGTGTAAGCACAGGAAGATCAACACCAACAGCTGCAAGCATAAAAAAGTCTGCTTCAAACGTATTCTTGTATTGACTAAGCAGGATGTGTGTGTGTGTGTGAGTGTGTCTCACCATCGTGCAGCGGGGTCTGTGATCCATACATGGGCGTCCGGGAGCCTGTTCCATACATGGGGGTCTGGGAGCCGTACATGGGGGTCCGCCCATGAGTGGAGGTCTGTCCACTGTGTCTCTTGGCTCCCCTACAGCAGCAGAAAACACACACTTTCCTTTAATGACAGAAACCATTAGTTTCTGCTTGTCTGCCTGATTTCTGTCTGCCTGTATCTGTACACCTCCACAACCAAAAATGCTATAAATAACCAGGTGGAAATAGAGTAACTATGAAATAAATTATCGCCATGATACGTCCAGGCGCTGACTGATCCAAAAGGCAAATTTAAAAACGCTGGTATTGCCACCCTATTTCATGAGAAATATTGTGATTGCCTGCCCAAGAGACCTGGTAATCCTGATCTTCTGCTTAAGCAACGTGAAGCCTATTGGATACACACTTCACTAAGTCTCATGCCTAGGGGTCTTAATGATGCATCTGTACTTAATGTTATGATGTCTAAGACGGGCCTTTGCTTTTGTTTTCATTTTCTCTCCCTCCTAGCTCTAAGCTATTATTAAACCCTGCCTGACCCAACATGGAAGAAGTTGAGCTTAAAGTCGCACTGAAATGAAAAAAGCATTCTGTCATCATAATCACATAATTGGTCATATTGTTCACCTATTCAACGATGTATGCCAAAAAATTTACAAAATTCTACTTTTGTTGTAATCTTATATCAAAGTAAAACATTTCTTACTTCCTGGAAAACGGTAGGTCACGTGCAATGACAACAGGTACCTTAGATTTTAGGCCAATTACCTCACAACATACATCCGTCAATCAACACCGTCATTCTATCAAATCTGTCTAAAGTTCATAAAACCCGTCCACTTGTCAATGTTCCAATCAAATTCCTCTAAACATGTCCCACCCTCATATCTTGTTTGCGTCGGAAATAGGTCAAACTACGGAAGTTAGATGATCTCAAACGTCCGTTTCAGTGCGACTTTAACGAGTGAACTGCTTCATGTACATACATAGTCATATCTAATCCATTGTCTACTTTTTACTTGGTTGTTTGTTTAAAGGAGTAGTAAAGGGAAAATGCATGTTTAGCCCTGTTTTAAGGTTATTTATGATCATATACAATGGCTCAGATCAAAACGTTGACAAAGCTAGCATTTTCGAGAAAGTTGATAATTGCTCTACCACAGGTTTGGTCATACAATGGATGTGGGTGGGAATCTTGAAAAATCATTCAAAAACATGTTAAACTCGATTTCAAAGACAAGAAACTCACCTAGGTGTTAGTTGGCGTTCTGACACATAATTCGCCATAAAGTAAGATTCCAGTTCATCTAGAAAGGCTTTTTAAAATATTTAGCATAGAACTATTTAGTCGTAGCACATACGTGTGTAAACTTCCGCAAACTAGGTAGCCTAGCAACATAAACAATAGCTACTGTAAGTAGTTTCGCTTCCTGAATCCCCTCTGCGGATTGATCTACACATCTATCATCTAACGGTCGCTTCAATACAAGTCAATGGATTTCAGAAAATGATCAATAAAACCCTACAGGATTCATACTTTGCGGCGAATTTGATGTCAGAACACCAACAGACACCAATTACACCCTCGGTGAGCTTCTTGTCTTTAAAATTGAGAGTTTAACATGTTTTTGAATGATTTTTCAAGATGCCCACCCACATCCATTGTATGACCAAAACGGTGGTAGAGCAGGTTATTATTGTTTATTGTTGTTGGCAGTAGGCCTAATGCGTGTGTGGAAACGTTTTCTGTGGAGTGATGAATCACGCTTCTCTATCTGGCAGTCTGATGGACAAGTCTGGGTTTGGCGAATACCTTACCTGCCTGACTGCATTGTGCCAACTGTTAAGTTTGGTTGAGTAGGGATAATGGTCTGGGGTTGTTTTTCTGGGGTTGGCCTAGGCCCCTTAGTTCCAGTGAAGGGAAATGTTAATGCTTCAGCTTACTAAGACATTTTGGACAATTCTATGCTTCCAACTTTGTGGGAACAGTTTGGGGAAGGCCCTTTTCTGTTCCAGCATGACTGTGCCCCAGTGCACAAAGCAAGGTCCATGAAGGCATGTTTTGTTTTTTTTCTTGGGTGAGGTTGGTGTGGAAGAACTTGACTGGCCTGGACAGAGCCCTGACCTCAACCCCGTATGACCTACAGCTCTAAAAGGAGCCATGTTTCTAAGTAAAAGTAAAAATAATTGGGCTCTGTGTGTTCCTCCATAACATTTCCTATGCAGATTTGCATTAATGTGCGCTACACTCTTCCTCCGAGACGGCTGAACCAATCATCAAAAACCCCCTCTATATAAAATACACCCCGGACCTCCCTAGAAGAACCCCAGTCGCCATCTCAAAATCCCAGAGGGAACGCTGGCGTACGTACATGGTGGTGAGGCGCTGTCTGTCTACTGAGATGGTCTGGCAGGTGGAGTGGAGCTCCACCCTGGCCGTCGACTCCGTAGCGTCCTTCACCACACCGATGTACCCTGGGAAACGTAGGCAGAGGGGTTAGACATTCAGGAAGGGGGAAATGGTAGCTGAACATTTTGGTGAACATAACCCTCTCTTCTCTCATTGGAGGAGAAGATCCAAGGTTCCTGCCCCTCAGACACTCAAAGAGCCGAGGGAAGCGAGGGATCGAGGAGAGGTTTCAGAGAATCAGCTCTAGCTGCGTCTCACCTTTGTAGGGTCCTTGGGAGATGCGGACAGTCTGTCCAATCAGGTCGTTGTCTCTCCTGCCTCGGCCACGCCCCATTCCTCCTCCACCACCTCCTCCTCCTCCTCCTCCGCCCCTCTGCTGCTGACCTGCAGCAGGAGACCACGGGGTTAGTCTGTCTAACCTGCAGTGTGTGTGAACGTGTAGAAAGTAGAGGCTAACAGGTAATTTAGCTGATGGTTTTTTGATTTTTTGAGCTAGTGTTGGGGATAAGCACCTTGCTCAAGGGCACAATGGTAGGCAATGATTGTGAACCACTTTTCTGTCAGATACTCTAACCACTGGGCTACCTATCGGCCGTACTCACCCCCTCCGCCGTGGTGCATGGGGCTGCTGATGCGTGGGCTCATGGGGGCGAACCCTCCCACGGTGAAGTTGGTCACATCTCTAGGCTGGGGGGGGGGGATTCAGACTTGTATCATAAGCCAACACAATACATTTTTCTATGTTTTTGAGCAAATGGAAGTTGTGTAACTCAGCAATTCAAGCATGCTTCTGTTGTGTAATGTAACAGTGGAAATACACTGAGCCGGAACCTTGAACCTGTGAGTTTGCTACAGACTAAAACTGATGCCTTGTTCCAACACTAAAAAGAGCTTACTGCGGAGGAGACACAAGGTGGTAACTGACTTGAGGCCAGAGCCAATCAGGCGGTCCGGCTGAACAGGCAGAAAGCCAATGAGACTGACCTTGGAGCCGCCAGCCAATACGAGGTGGCGTGTCTTGCATACGAACATGCCTCCGTTCTCCACCAGCTTCTTACAGTGCAGGAAGGCGAATCCGCGGAACAGGTGTCGGATCTCCCCCTCTCTACCCTGACAGGAGAATGGAGACATCACATCACAAAGCTCACACCCATGAGTACAACACCACCCATCTATCCAAAGAAAAGAGACTGCCCCAAAAACCACACAGCCACATAGAAATACAGCAAACTAGAAGCTCACAGTGGGTGGCAAACAGAGCAAAATACTGACTAATTGCTTCCTTTGTTTGGTAGTTATACTGCGTTCCATTTGTATATGTAGTCGATATGAAGTCGTCATCAATACGTCACCTGAACTCGGGATTTCTGCCATTTTACTTGAGATAAAAAAAATCTATCCCGACTTCATCAACGTCAGCTGCTGCCAATCACGATGGATAGTCCACACAACAATAAGTGAAAGCTGGAATAAGACTATTAGCAAGAAAAATGTAGGCGAGGGCTACGGCATTCAGGTACAGGTAATCAAAAGTAGTTGAAGGTGCTCATTGGACTTGCTGGGGGGGAAGAATCCAGTAAGTTTTAAATAAAACCCAAGGCAGCTCTTCATTCCGAATAAAAAGCCTTAAATACATGTATGTATGTACATACCCTGACGAAGACCTAGCGTCGAAACATGTTGGTTCCCTGTACAATTATGAACTAGCCCTGTATTAAAGGCTTTTTATTCAGAATGAAGAGCTGCCTTGGATTTTATTTCAAACTCTTACAAGACTATTAGCACTTCTGTCTTGTGTGTGTAATTAAATCAGTCGTACACACAACTGTCAAACGTCTATCAGTGGACAATGTTGCTACGAAGTTCGTATGCGCAAAATAGCATAGATTGCGGTTATCAACTGGTATTGCTAACAATGGCTAGAACTCCGAAGATGGGGCAAAAATGGGCTTTCACGTTTTGTTTCTAAAATGCATTTAACTGGGATATGACATCGTCCCGGGCGCCAAATCGGGAACTACGGTACAAATGGAACAGTATGAGTAACCAATTTCCACCCTTGGCAAACAAGCCAAACATGGCTAGAACACATGCCAGTTCGAGAGCACATAATCCAAATGTCTGCTATGTAAGGGACAACGCATGGCCAACGGTTGTAACACACCGAAGGGCTTTTTCGATAATGACCGGCTAACCATACGTTATCCCACTTATTACACGGCTACGTACCAACAATATTAATACTAATAGGACTACACTTTTTATTTTGCCAGCAAAATGGTTCTGTGTGCTTGGGCAATGAGCATTTTCAGAGATTGAACATAGGCAGCCAAACCGTTATTGTTTATAATGTACAACTTGCCCATAGACATATAATGTGTTGCCCTTAGCAGCAGTGAATATTGCTCGGTTGCCCTTGACATCAGTCAATTATCGAGCAATAACTCACCGGTAGAACTCAATCAGAATACAGTATTTCAGAGAGCCGTGTAATAAAGGTCAGTAACACTGCCCAGACCAAGGGTCTTACCGAGTGGGGTCCGTCGATGACCTTGACGATGTCCTTGACGTGGATGTTGTTCTGCTCAGAGTCCAGCGCCACGGCGAAGCGGTTGTCTTTCCGCCGGTTGACGGCCTGGTGGCGCACCGTCAGCACTTTGCCGTGCATGTTCAGAACCTGCCAGGACCGGGCAGATGCAGGACTGGGTTAGCCCAGGGAGCTAAAGCCCCAACTGACAAGACTTAAACTCACTGGGTTTACCCTCACAGCATAAAACTACATATTCACTTCAATGAAGCTTGTTGACATGAAAAACTCAAACTGATTGTTATTGTCAAGATCAGCCAAAAAAGTTTTTAGCTCCTTGAGAACACTTTGAGAATAGACCTTTCCTATTCAGGCGGAAAGTTCCGTCCCCCCCCCCCCCAGTTACTGTTGCTATGCCCCTAAGTTAAAGGGGAACGCGGCTGTCATAGCAAGTTTAGCTCAAATGTCGCTTTGTCCTTAATGAAACCGATCTGTACACATCAACATTTAACCGATCCGTGCAGTAGTAATCTAGTTCCTTTTTCCTCTGTGCGAGCCTCCCCTTTATAATGGCGGTCTATGGGCCTCTGCTAAAATCTATGATCAACATACATTTTCAAGGCAGGAAGCGCCAGGAAGCCCCTTACCGGTCTCAGTAGAATGTTGTCCTGTGAAATGAATCGCAATCCCCATGTGTTGACGTGTTAGGCATGGCTAGGAGGATGTAAACAATCGTTTGCGATTGTTTAGCGCTACCTGACAATATTGCTGTTATTTGCCAAATGCTACTACTTTGTCTAAGAGAGTTCGACAGAAAGGCCTGAACTATTTTACACAAGGATATATCCATGACATTTGGATTTCGGACGGAGCAGGTGACAACATACGAGTTGATGCTAGACGCGGAAGGTATAGAAGCCTCACAAACTCCAGATTGAAACTCAGGACAAAATCGTGGAGTCTTACTGCACATGTAAAGCAGGGTGAGTTAGTGACCTCCATTCTTAGAAAAAATGAGCCTGTGAGAATGATCTGTTAACTACTAGCTACGGGCTGATTACAGCAACATCAAGCACCTAATGTTACTAGCTTCATAACTTTGTATCGGCGCTGCTATAAATTGATGTGTGGAGGGAGGTGTGGAGTATCGTACAGCTTGTTTTGTTGTGGTACAGCAGCCTGAAGAGACTGATTTACACCTTTGTGCTAGCGACATTTTAAACTGCAACGACTCTCCTACAATTACATCTCATAGAGAGTCTACATTCAAATTTTCACGTTACATACATTACATGCATTCATATCTCTATGAATTCTGTGAAGTGCCGCGTTGAAATGGAGGGGCGCTAACGGAAGGCTGGCCCTCGAGGGGCGCTAAAGGAAGGCTGGCCCTCGAGGGGCGCTAACGGAAGGCTGGCCCTCGAGGGGCGCTAACGGAAGGCTGGCCCTCGAGGGGCACTAACGGAAGGCTGGCCCTCGAGGGGCACCAACGGAAGGCTTGGCCTCGAGGGGCGCTAACGGAAGGCTTGGCCTTGAGGGGCGCTAAAGGAAGGCTTGGCCTTGAGGGGCGCTAACGGAAGGCTTGGCCTTGAGGGGCGCTAACGGAAGGCTTGGCCTTGAGGGGCGCTAACGGGAGGCTGGCCCTTGAGGGGCGCTAACGGAAGGCTGGCCCTTGAGGGGCGCTAACGGAAGGCTTGGCCTTGAGGGGCGCTAACGGAAGGCTTGGCCTTGAGGGGCGCTAACGGAAGGCTTGGCCTTGAGGGGCGCTAACGGAAGGCTTGGCCTTGAGGGGCGCTAACGGGAGGCTGGCCCTTGAGGGGCGCTAACGGAAGGCTGGCCCTTGAGGGGCGCTAACAAAGGCTTGGCCTTGAGGGGCGCTAACGGAAGGCTTGGCCTTGAGGGGCGCTAACGGAAGGCTGGCCCTTGAGGGGCGCTAACGGAAGGCTGGCCCTTGAGGGGCGCTAACGGAAGGCTGGCCCTTGAGGGGCGCTAACGGAAGGCTTGGCCTTGAGGGGCGCTAACGGAAGGCTTGGCCTTGAGGGGCGCTAACGGAAGGCTGGTCCCTGAGGGGCGCTAACGGGAGGCTGGCCCCTGAGGGGGAGCTGCAGCGCCATCATCAAAATTAGCAACCCGTTTTTTTAAACCAGCATAACATCATTAGATTTGAAAACCTGAATTGTTGTGAGGACATTTTGAGCTACAAATCAAGTTACACGGTTATTACCGAATGTCTGGTTTTATTACATGTATGTTTTGTTTTTTGTTTTTTAAATGTGTGACGTCGCCTCAGGAGGACGTTAGCGGAAGTCCTTCCACTAGTAATAGCTGTGTAGAGGCGTGCATGTCTGTCGGGGGAAGGGGGAGGGAGAGCATTTTTAGTGATTCAGCTCAGAGATGACTTCCTCGTAAGTTTTTGTCTGACGCCTGGGGCTTGCTTGGAGCAGCTTGGGTACACCCACACTCCCATATAAGGCTGTAGAAGAACAGTATTGCTGCTTGAGCCTTAGCACGCTACATTTTTAAAAGGAGAGATTTCTTTATATGGGAGTAGTTTACAGAGGCTGAAGCTGGACGTCTTGCGGGTGGCCAGTTTGGGGCTGGGAGAGCCTGTTTGTGGAGAGTGTTACCTGGAAGGTCTCCCTCTCCAGGCGAACGATGACCCCCACGGTCTGGGGGTCCAGCTGGACCAGCTCCCCCCACTCATGCTGCCCTCCAGCGTCCACGCCCGACGCCGTCTCTGAACACAGCTGCAGGTCCCGTGGCAAAACCTTCAACTAGTGGGCCGAGACACACGGACGGACGGACACACACACACAGACACAGACACAGACACACACACAGAGAAAGCTTACTCATTCCATCCATACACAAGGACACAAATCACACAGGAACCTTCAAAGAGACCGCCACACCACAGAAGACGACTACCTCAGAAAAATAAATTCATTCGGACAGAACATGTCTAAATAAGTTATTTATTGGTAGCGCCGAGGCTTCAAAACCCAGCATGTGTTTAAATAGACCCTTTTGCTTAGGTAAGTGAAGTTTCATATTTATCTGACACTTGTAAATATGAGCGCCTCTCCTAAATAGGCCGACACCTATTTATTTTGACGGCGAAGTGAATGGAGGGTGAAAGGACCGTTGTCAGGCATGAGCGAGCATGCGACAACAGGACTGAGAAGGGCTAGGCAGAGAGCTAGGCTTGCAGCCAGGCTGCAGCTATGCTAGCTAAAAGTCTTATGCTACGCATGAAAATTAGCTTCTCTAACTATCATCTGGTGCAATAAATGTATTGTGCATTCATACATTCAAAATTAAGGTAGGCTAAATATCCTTTGGTTGTATTCAGTACTGGTGTTGCTGTTGTGTGTATCTTATCTTCTATCACATTCGCTAACCTGTCGCTCTTTGAATTCTTTGTGTAAGTCGGCATGTCTGTCTGCAAGATGCTTTGCCAGGTTGGTCGTATTGGCTCCCCTGGTTTGTATAGATTTGTAGCATCGTTTTCAGATGGGCTTTGTAATGTCCGAGGGCTTGCCCTCACTGTCGGCTCTGTAAGCAAAATAATGCCAGATTTCGCTGCGCGCATCAGCTTTATCGACAAGCTGTGGACGGTCGACATTTGTACTTGTAGCCATCTCAGGTTAGACTAGTTAAAACAGTTGCGCTGCTCGCTGCAGAGTGACAGAGCGAGGAGAGAGAGAGAGAACTCTGGGATCTTGGGAGAGAGAAGCAGAGTGCTATAGCCTACAAACAAACACGGCTTCACTGTCGCATGAACGCAACTCAATATATATGGCTCTTATTAAAACACTGTCTTTCTTAAAGTATTGTCATGGAATTTAACACACAGTCTCAAGACTATTCAGATGCATATCCTTTCTATTCATCAAGTCCCCTGAAAACCCCTAGGTTTCAATCTCCCTTTATGATTATAAACACCCAACCCTCCCTTTTTGTAATTGTAAACAGACTCCTCTGCCTCGCTCTTTTGTCCAAGTCAGAAAGGCCACACCTTGTCCTTCCTGCCCTGACTCAGACCTTTTGTTTTCTTTGTCTCCATATTCAAAGTGAGTTTCATCCCACATTCCTTTCTTTCACTGTGTGATATCCGTCCCCTCACGATGACGCATAGACAAACTCAGCCAATCAAATCTTAGAAAGAATTACCTGTGCTTGGACTGAATATAAGCGAGGGCAGAAGTGACTGACTTCACTTCTCTGATAGAATCACTCTGTGTTTTTACTATTGAAGTCCGTTTGCAACCGTATTGTTTCTTAATAAACCTGACTGAACATATTTTGAGCGAACCCAAGCTTTGGCAAGTACTCTCATTTTTCAAGCAACTACAATTGGCGACTCGGGACGGGATCGACTGCTGTGAGGTTCGCCTGGAGTGGAACCAAAGGACGCAGACGTGCGGAAGCGGTAGCCGCTCTGGAACTTCTCTCTTTGCGTCTATGCGCACTGGTTCGGAGAGGTCCGCCGTTGGTTCCACTCGGCAAAACTCACGGTACGTTGAAAAATCCTTTTATGCGTGTTATTTGCCTTGGTTTCGGTTCAGCTTGTTGGTCTAGATTATTGAAAACAGAAAACCCCAGCGTGGGTATTTAGTCCTACCGAGGGTAGGAAGAGCATTGTTGATGTTTCGTTTCAAGAACGATACCAACTAGCTTAAGCCTCATTGTTGATGTTTCGTTTCAAGAACGATACCAACTAGCTTAAGCCCCGTTGTTGATGTTCGTGTTAGCACGATTGCCGACTAGCTTCGAAGTGATTGTTGATGTTCGTTGAAGAACGATTACCAACGAGATGGTAGCTACGGGAGTGATTGAGCGTTTTTGCAATCCGCGTTTCTTGGAGAAACGTTTTCCCCTTTGTTCCCGGGTGACTTGGTAAACATAACGAGCGTTACCTCTGACCAAGTGGCTGTACAGTAATTTTGGTAGGATCTAGACGTCAGGTTTAGCCTGGACCAAAGTTGCTAGTGTAGCCGAGCATGCTTGTTGTTTGTAACGTGGGCCTTTTGTTTTCGTCTTGTTCGTCTTATGTGTTCACTGTTTGAGCCTCGGCTCTTGATTATTGTTTGTTATGCGCGCCATGGATCCAGGTAAAGTATTGTTTTGTACACTTTTTAGACTGTTAAAATTTCTGCTAGATTCCCAGTAGGCTAGCTAACTGGTTGCCTAGGAGACGCCGGAAAACAACTCCCGGTGATCCGCCTTGAGCCAGAGGGAGAACAAAGAGATTCCTGACTGAGTGAGTACTAAGCGAATTTAATGTCTTAATGTGTGTTTCTTTCGAAATTGTATTCTTTCCCGCCGTGAGTTAACCACAGGGGTTAGGGAGGGGGAGTGGGCACCCCTGGACCTAGCCCTCAACAGACGGGGGCGGGGCCGCAAGGTCCCAAAAGGGCACGTTAAAATTGTCTTATAGTGCTAGGGGAGACGACTGAAGGCCCCCGTGTCTGATGAAGTATGAATTAACATACTGCTCTGGTACCGTCTAGTCAGCACTGTGTCGCCGCTAAGGGGTTGGCACTGTGTGGTACGTGGACGACAGTCCACACCTAAGCAGAGGGGCGTTAGAGACGACCTCTGTGAATAGGCAAGGCTGGTGAAAACGGTCAAAGTTCTAATATTCATAGCACAAGTGGAATTAGGATCAGACCGTCGGTTCTGAGCTGGGTGACTAACAATCACTACGGTGTCCGGGATCGCTATCGACTGGGTCACCGGCCGGTCGGGTCGCATATGGCAGTAAGACCTGAGATGGCCGCCGCGCTCGGCTCAATGTACAGTCAGGCCACTACAAGCCAAAAGCGAATGCGTTAGTAGGCGAGTAGTGCTTCTGTGATCGGTGGGCTTTGAAAAGAAGACACCGGGAAGCAGAAGGCTGAGCTCTCATTCCAGGGGAGCCTGGCTTGAGGCCTCGGACGGAACGGGGTCTAGCCCGGGATTGCGCCCTGAATGGGAGGTCCGAAAGACTTAAGCGTGTGCATAATAGTGGGGGGAATAGATAAGGGTTGCTAGTGTCTTAATCTGAATGCAGCATCTCATAACCCAATATATATTTTTTTTTTAAATGAGTATGTTAAATATCTCATGTTTATAGTTTGAGGCACATTCATCGGGCCTGAGTTTTTTTCTGAGTGTTTTTTTACAGACAACTGTCGTTCCGGGAGTGATGGGTTAATGCCGAACCAGGAGACGGGCACAGACCGGAGGTGGAGATGGAGGATGGGCGATCTGGGGTTCGTGAGATGCAACGCCAACGCCATGTCACCAACTCACTGTGAGCGACAGATAAGTATGAAACGGAGAAGAGACCATTTTGTCCGAAGCAGTGCCCAAATACTCTGTCCTCAAATGCAGAAGAGGGAGGGTTTAGATATACAAATTTTAGCTATACAAATGAAGCTTTGATGGAGTTTTTTGATTAGTTAATTGTAAATGAAGCCAGTTCATTTTAGTGTCATTTTCTTTGCCCCGTCTCTATTTTTATCCTGACTTCAGGAAATTTTTGCTCTCACCCTTAGGGGGTGTTGTTTTGTTGAGACGAGAATGTGGTTATTTTATTTTATTTTTCATAAAATCGGAAGAGAACTGCTAGAGCCAAATCCAATTGCCTTGATCATGACTGGGGACTGGGCGTGTTGAAGTCATTCTAACACTGCCCTTGATGTCACTATAGGCTACTGCAGACTGGCTCTAAATGACACTTGAACAGTCACCCTGTTTAAGTTTCCTGACTGAATAACAACATTTTTTCCCCAAAGCAGGAGCTTGCGCTTAACCATGTTTCTGAGAATCTCCAACAGATTTTGAATAACCGTTCCTGACCAAAGAGGGGAACAGGGGGAACAGGGAGACCAGACCAGAGGACTCTCCTTTTGCTCTTCTGTTTTGTCTCTGTTTGTCTCTCTCATCTGTGGATCCACAGACGGAGCACTTCATCAGCCTGTACTGGGGGACCGGGAGCGCCGAGGTGGCCCTCCAGCAGCACGACCCGGGCCGGCCCTACGTGGAGCAGTACCGTGTGGACCGGGTTCAGCACTCGCCCTGGCTGTGTGGTGTCCCACCGCACCTTCACCCTGCTGAACCAGGACAGGGACTCCCTCCTCACCCTCCGAGAGCTCGCTGGCTGACCGCTCTATGTAGACCTGCCAAATGGGGAGACAAGAGACTACCAGGAGCAAATGAGCAGCCTGAGAACAGGCCAGAAAACATGGAAGAGAAGTAGATGTTGCGGGATGAACCTACCCGTCAAAGAGATGTAGCGGGGTGAACCTACCCGTCAAAGAGATGTAGCGGGGTGAACCTACCCGTCAAAGAGATGTAGCGGGGTGAACCTACCCGTCAGAGAGATGTAGCGGGGTGAACCTACCCGTCAAAGATGGAACAATCAGGACCATGGCATTCTGGCCTGTGTGGAATAGCTGTCAAAAGTAGCTGAGAGGACGGTCCATGCAGCCGAAACCAGAGATCTCAAGGGCAAAGCGGTCACCACCACACTGTCCTCTCCTCTGATGAGCAATCGGAGAGTGACCTTGACGGTCACCGCCACACTGCCCTCTCCTCTGATGAGCAATCGGAGACTGACCTTGCCGGTCACCTCCTTCTCGTGGTTGTTATGACAACGTGGACAAGCTCAACAGCAATGACTGCACCTCTAACCGCACACACTGGAACCTACATTGAACATTCAGAAACGCAAACATGGAAGCTACGATCCAGAAGAAATAACATGCGATTATTCACAACAAGAGTGAATGAACTTTATAATTATCTTGAAAAAATATCATATTTGTTTACAAGAGTTGCAATGGTTGAAACATGAGTTGATAAATAAGTTTTGGGTTTTTCCTCTAAATTGACCAAGAGGTTTTTTGCCCTCCTTACACTGCTAACCATTTTATCTTTTTGCCTTATTCAAAATTTAAATCAAGGGTTTTGGTGAATGGTTGTCCACTCTTAGACTATACATGTTTTTATTTTAACCTTGTTTCCTGTCAAATTTCTGTAAGGAGTTTTATAGCGTAATTTGCATTTTTGTTCTTGCTCCACCTAGTGGAGAAATTACTTCTTTTCCACATGTATAGCATAGAGTTTTTGAAATTTGTGTTTATTTTTTTTAATTTTTTTTTATTATGCTTATTTTTATCTGATGTATATCTTTTATGTGGCTGTTCAGCCACAGATGAGGGAGTTGTCATGGAATTTAACACACAGTCTCAAGACTATTCAGATGCATATCCTTTCTATTCATCAAGTCCCCTGAAAACCCCTAGGTTTCAATCTCCCTTTATGATTATAAACACCCAACCCTCCCTTTTTGTAATTGTAAACAGACTCCTCTGCCTCGCTCTTTTGTCCAAGTCAGAAAGGCCACACCTTGTCCTTCCTGCCCTGACTCAGACCTTTTGTTTTCTTTGTCTCCATATTCAAAGTGAGTTTCATCCCACATTCCTTTCTTTCACTGTGTGATATCCGTCCCCTCACGATGACGCATAGACAAACTCAGCCAATCAAATCTTAGAAAGAATTACCTGTGCTTGGACTGAATATAAGCGAGGGCAGAAGTGACTGACTTCACTTCTCTGATAGAATCACTCTGTGTTTTTACTATTGAAGTCCGTTTGCAACCGTATTGTTTCTTAATAAACCTGACTGAACATATTTTGAGCGAACCCAAGCTTTGGCAAGTACTCTCATTTTTCAAGCAACTACAGTATCGATACTTTAAATTTGGGTATTGTACCGTTTTTGACGACCGAGTATCGCGGTACTTTTCTAGTATCGATACACCGTGCAACACTAAAAGAGAGAGAAGAGGAAAAAAGAAGAAGGGACAAGGCAGAGAAAAGAAGATGGAAGCACAGAGCCAAATGTGCTTGATGCACGCATCTAACCTCGTGCATGGTGAGGTCGGAGAAGAGGATGACGAAGTTCTCCTCCACGCGCACAATCAGACCCGTGTCTCCTTCGTAGCGCCCGGCGATGACCTTCACGTGGTCGCCCATACGGAAGTACTTCCTCAACTCGTGGGCCGGGAACTCCAGAGGGTCCTACATGCACGCACACACACACACACACCATGCCATCATTAAGTGTACGATCAAATGAAAACAAGTCAGATGCAACAGTAAACATGTTGTCTCCCACCCCCATGATGCTAGCTACAGCTTGACAGATAGCTAGCCTGGCTAGCTGCATCTAGCTTGGTTCTCTCTGCCCCGGACTCTGGCCTCGTTTCCAGCCGTGTAGTTAGCTAGCTAGGTTTTGTTGGATATTTGGTGTGTGTGTGTGTGTGTGAGATATCCCACTGCTGACATTCCCTTGAAAGAGACTTAGACAGCTATTGTTAGCTGACCAGATCCACATCTATAAGTCCTCCGTGCTGAATCAAGCCAAACTGTGTATAAAAACAATACACATTCAAACGGCAATTTCAGCATTTATAAATATATTTGAATCCTGAAATTCGTTCCGACAGCCCTAGTGTGTGTTTACCTTGAGGTCTTCGTGCTTGGGCATGATGGTGATCTTGTTTCCATCCACACTCAGGATCTTCCCCTGCAGGTTGATCAACTCCCCCTCACACACCTCGACGTTATCGCCCGCCTGGAGGTTGTGCTCACGCTCCTTACCTGCGCGCACACGCACACGCACACACACACACACACACACACACACACACACACGTAAGAGATGACTCAGATATATGCACACAGACAAAGGAACACTCTCCAAGACAGACACACCCACAGACAAACGCACACACAGGAAGCTTGTGCATCCAGTGAGGAGTGTGTACCTGAAGCCTCGGTGACCACCTCCAGGTCGATGCCCTCAGGCTGATCCTCAAACTTCTCCAGCTCTGACAGGGTGGGCTTCACCCCCTCTGTGATCTGGACGCAAGAGAGCATCCCGGGTCAACTCGGAACATCCCGGGTCAACTCGGAACATCCCGGGTCAACTCGGAGCATCCCGGGTCAACTCGGAGCATCCCGGGTCAACTCGGAGCATCCCGGGTCAACTAGGAACATCCTGGGTCAACTCAGAACAGGGCCCCCCAGTTACAGCTTACCTTCAGGCTTACTAAAGTCTTTGACCGAACACATCACAAGCGTGCTTTATAAAGCACCTTGACAGGTATAGTTTATGATGATGATGATAATGGTGTGTGTGTGTGTGTGTGTGTGTGTGTGCGCTAGTGTTGTCCTTACCACAGCAGACATAGCGAAGCTCTTGAAGAGGAAGCCTTTACGGCTGTAGCGGTTGGCCTCAAAGATCATGAAGTCTCCGTCATGGCTGACCTCCCCTCCCAGGGACCTTCAAATCAAATCAAACTTTATTTGTATAGCGCATTTCATACACAGAGGCAGCACAATGTGCTTTACAGAGAGCAATGGGAGGATGGGCATAGATCCTACCCCTACATAATCCTACCCCTACATATTCCAGAGGGAAGCAAAAAAAACAGTTCATCCAGTGAGCCAAAATATGTTAGCTGTAAAAACTCTTTCCTGACCTCTCTCAACGAGACGATCAAGCAAGCTTCACATACTCATACAATGACGGAATAGCTGGCATGGTTCTCTCAGTAGTCTAGTGTGATCTCCCCGTTCTCACTCGGGTTCCCTCCACATAGAACCCCAATATGAAAAACATACAGAAGAACAGATGCTCCTCAGTCCCTGACCAGGACCTGGACTAAGCACTTGGACTTGGCCCCTGGGTGCCACTGATGAGGCTGCCCACCGCTCCTGGCTGCCCCTGGAGGAGGACAGCTTGGATGGGAGGAATGCAGGGGATAAATTCCACCAACGACCGCAGAAGCATGTGTGTGGTTGTGTCACCACTCATTCACAGGTATCTGTGTGCATCACATCACATGCCGTATGGCTAATAAAAGAACCTTGAGGTCCTGTAATTATTATTATGAGAATTCTCCAGACAGAGATGGAAACACAGAGATGCATATGGAGAGAAAGAGATACAGACAGATTGACAAAGAGAGAGAGAGAGACAGACAGGGAGACAGAAAAAATAAAGAAAGACAAGAAAGATTGACTGTAAGTAAACTGTCATTGTAGGCCAACTTTCTTGTTTCAGTGTACCTGATCTTCTCAGCATCAAACAGCCTCTGAGTGGGCCTCTTGAACTTCTTCCTCTTGGCGAACCAGTCTTTCTGTAGGACAGAGACAGCCAGAGGCGAGTCAGGTATCTGCGCAGCTTTAGGTCACCTCATACATAGCTAGGCAGGGGTGTTGCTACGAGAGGCTATGTGGCTGTAGCTTACCATGCTCATGCGGGCCTTGATCCTGTCCAGATCTATCCTGGGGATCATCTTCAGAGATATGGTATTCTGGCTGGGTTCCACGTAGTCAACCTGAGGCAGGATTGGAGAACGATTCAAGAGTTTTAGTCAGGGAACATATTCGCTGACACAAGAATACCGTAAGTGGCCGTTTATCAATTACCTACAATATCATCTTGCTCCTAGTAGTTTTTTGGAGTATAGTATTGGACGTCGTTAGCTCAGGGAAGCCGTACCTGGGCGATGTCGTCTTTATAGAGGCCTCTCTTGAGACGGACCCAGGACTTGGGCTTGAGGTTGGTGACCTCCTTGACCACCTTTAGGACGTCCGTCATCTCCTTGATGGGCACCATTTGTTGGTTCCAGAAGCCCATCCTCAGGTTGCCCACGCCCTCGATGGCCGCCTTCACATGGGTCTGCTTGTACGACTCCACGTAGATGTACCCTTTAACGTGCTCTGGGGCGACCACTGACTTGATCTGGAGGGGCTGTGGGCAGAAGAGGGGGAGAAAGAGCAGGAGGAGGGCGAGGAGGAAGAGGTGGGGTAATTTGAGGAGATGCGAGAAGAGGATGAGCAGGAAGGGGGAGATGAGGGAGGGGGGTTGGAGGTTAGAGAAATGTGATAGGTCAATAATGGATGGAATGATCCCCATTTAATCATAGAGGATAAGGATAACACACATACCGTGTCGGTGAACTGGTAAGCGATGAATTTTCTCATCAATGCAATGGCAGTGGCTCTCTCTTCCCCAATCTGGAATGACATCACAGTTAGGTGACATGGGAAAAACTACTTGTGTATTGTGTGTGTGCGTGTGTGTGTACGTGTGTGCATGTACGTGAGAGAGAGATAGTCCTTCTCTTTCGAATGTATAGGAAAAGATTAAGTGCATAACGTTACCTTACACTTGACTGTCCACAGATTGGGGTCCCTTCAGACAAAATAGATAAGACAGCATTTTACAAATGAATATTGGTTGTCTTATTATATTATTGTTCTGTGTAATTATTATGTAATTATTGTATTATTATTATTAGTAGTAGTACTACTAGTAGTGTTATTATTATTATTATTAGCCCACTACTAATTCATTTGGCCATCTTTGTGGCTCTCATACATACTTGACACCAGGAAGTAACTGCTGCTGGGTGATGTCATCAGAAAGCTCCTCAGATCCACCTGAGACACTAGAGTGAGTAAGAGGGAGAGAGGGACAAAAAGAAAAAGGGAAAGAAAGAGGGAATGAGGAAAAGGAGAGAGAGGAGAGAGAGAGAGAGAGGGAGAGAGAGAGAGAAGAGAGAGACACAATGTTTCAGTCAGGACATTGTTTCAGTCAACATATACATATTAGGTTTTCTGGCCCGATCCATTTCACACTGGCTGGATACTTTGACAGACCAACATGTACGTTACACCATGCTACAGATACTCACTGTTCTCCTCCTGAAGACTTGGCATATTTCCTCATGTAATATTCACCCAAGGCCTCCTCTCTGGAATCTCTGTGGAAGACAGATGAGAAAGTGTGAAAAAAACAACTCCTAAAACAAGAATTCCAGTAGGCTGCTGTTCCGAAATAAGCACTAGCAGTAATCGTTCATCAAGACCATGGTGCAACGTAGCTCAACTCGGCTGGTCTCAATGGCGTGAATAGGTTAGCACTAGTAGTCGTCGTTGATCAAGACTACTAGGCTATACCAAGTTTGGGCCTGGTCCAGGACTCGGAACAGGGCCAAGACCAGGACTGGTTTTAGGAGCCGGGTCACTGAACCTACTTCCAGAGGTTCTGCAGCCGGCGGGAGCCGGAGTTGTCCTCGTCCAGAACCACATGGTCGATGTTGGACACTAAGGTGGAGAGGAGACACAAAGTTCAGTCAGCACATGGTGGTGGTGGTCGTGGTGTGTGTGTGTGTGTCTGTGTACATATTACTTTACATGGTAAGTGGTATTGGGTATCCGGCAAGGTCCAAATCAAATAAATATAAACCTGCACTGATAAAATGGAATTGCCTTGAATCATGATTTTTTTCTGAGGAGCAGAAATTGTTTCACAGTTGATCAGCTGATGTAAAATGTATGTGTGCCTTGTACAGCTGTGGCAGTGATGATCGAACACTCACCCTCTGCTTCCTCTACTCAGCGCCAGAGAAGGTTGGGGAGGAGAGGAGGAGCAGCAGCAAAACACAGAAAAGCCAAATAACATTGTCAACAACAAACAGTATAGAGGACACGGGAAACATCAACAAGGAATGGAGGGAAAATCAAAAAGGATCAATATTAATGAAGGAGGGTACAAGACATGACTTGGGGAAATAAGAAGACACGGGTGCTTGTGAGGATTATCATGTTGTGATATTACTGGTTGATGGTGTGCCACGAAAAAGCACAAATCATATCAGCCAATTCCAACATGACAGATTAGCTTTCTTCTAACAGGTAGCAAGTTCAGGCAAATTGTCACATTTGGTTCCCTCTAGGCACTTACCTTGTCAAAGACAAGAGCCTTAGACAGACTGGCACTAGCCATTGCTAGAATTCATTCCCTAACATTAAAATAGCAACAGGCCAACACTTGTGTAAACACTTGATGGAAAACACTCCACAGCCCTATTCCATTGTAGTCACAAATGTAGGCCTAAGAGTTAGTTATGACTTCTAAATAATATACCGATACAATGTTTTACCACTCTAATTAGCCTAATGTGTTATTACACAGATTTAAAAACAAAAAACACAACAATGTGGGGGTGTTACATAAAAATGTGCTATTGTGTCATATAAAGTGTGTTCTTATCTCTCAGGATTTACACAGATGTGACCGTACTGATGAAGAAGCCAAAAATGTAATTGCCTTCTGTGCTCCCTTGGGTTACATTGACAACACAGCGCTGAGATGCGGATGGAGTTCAGACAGGATATGAGAAAATGAATCCATTGCATTGGATACAAGGAAAACAAAAAGCAGAAGAATCTGGAATTCATTTACCGTTAACTGAAGGAGGCATGCACAAGAAAAGGAATTATTAGAACAGGGCAGGAACCCAGTCAGTGCTGTCATACATCATTAATCATTAATCCCATCCCCAAAGCTGTGGGAAAAGACAAGATAATCCCTTTAAACTACCGAGGGATCACTTTGACTTCAGCTGTATAAACTGTTTTGAATGCTGTTCAATCGCATCTCTGAATGGGCTGAGTCCAAAAATATTATAGCAGACAAGCAAAATGGATTTAGAAAGAAACGGAGCTGCTGGGACCACATTGCCACGTTAACTACACTTATAGACACAAGGAAGAAGCAAAAAAATGCTCTTTCATAGATTTTTCAAAGGCATTCGACCACATGGACAGGAACATGCTTTGGGGTGAACTGTCAGCACTGGGTCTACATGGTCATATATATTATACTGAACTGCCTTATTGTAATGTAAGAAAATGTGAGATGCTGTGTTCCGTGTTAATGGATGCCTTACAGATTGGTTCCCAGTTGACATTGTAGTAAAACAAGGCTGTATTTTATCTCATATTTTATTCTCCATGTATGTAAATGATCTATCTCTTGCAATCAAGGCCTTGGGCAAAAATATCTATATTTACACTGAAAGCATATCTATACTTTTATATGCAGATATTGTTTTGATAGCTAAAACTGAAGAGGAGCTACAGGAGATGATCGACCTTGTTCATAGCTGCTGTCAGAAATGGAAATTGGACATAAACATAAGACATAAGTAGTGCATTTCAGAAATCCATCAATGCCTATAACCACGTTCGGCTTTTCTTGTGGCCCTTCTCCACTGGAAACGGCAAAAGAGTACAAATATCTGGGTCTTATTCTGACAGAATTCTTAGATTATAATAAAACCGTCAAGTAGAGATGCACAATAGTTTTTTCGAGCCAATACCGATAACTTCCTGTTTCTCAAGACCGATAATATATCTATATTCATTCCTTTTAAAATTTAGATTCACCTGTAGTTTTTGCTACTAACAAAACAAAAACCAAGAGCAGTTCTGTCTCTGTACATATTTATTTTCTTCAAATAAACTGGTCCGAGTCCTCTGTATTTCCTGAACAGTGAATGAACTAGTGAATCACTCTTAGCAGATAAACAATTCAGTGCAGATGCTAGGTTGTTGTACTCTATAAAGTAATGGAAACAAAACTCTCTCTCTTTCAAATGAATAGCAAATGTAAACATTAGCCTTAGTAAAGTGTTTATTTACACCAAGCTTCTCTGCAGGGGAAGTTTACGACAGGCCGTTTACGGCACAGGCAGGAGAAAGGGAACGCTTGATTTGTCTCAAAAGAAATAAACTTCCCTCTTCCCAATCCATCCACATCATAGTACAGACAAACCGGGCAGAGCCAAGAAATAAATCAAACAGACCTCTTCCTGATCATACAATACAGTACTGACAAGCTACGCAATCCCACTTTATTATCTGAGCTTTTTTATTGAGGTTTATTTTTTCAAATGTCTTTTTTTATCGGAGCTATTCTTAACGTTATCGGATTCATCTGTATGACGTCATATTTCCTGATATCGGCCCGGTAATTATCTGTCCGATATTTATCACGCATCCCTACCGTCAAGCATTTAGCAATGCATGCAAGTACAGCTCTGGTGGTGTAATCATAGCTAAATGCAAATCTATGGGTGGTTTTCCTTTCAAATGCTACACTAAACCGTCTGAATCCCTGGTTTTGCCAATCCTGACATATACAGCTGCGGTCTGGGGCTTTAAAAGCTATTATTGTCTCAATGCTGTGTATAACCGGGCATGTAGGTTTTATTTGGGAGTTGGTAAATATACCCCAAATGATGGTTTTGTAGTATGCCTGACAATCGACTCTATAAACGGGGTTTTCAATGGGCTTCTCAGTTGCCAAATGTTAAAAATGTTATGTACACTGTGAGAACATTCTTTAGTTCTTTGCATATGTGCCAGCTGGCCCGCACAGACTTAGTCTATTGATACCGCTCTGTCAAAGTCAGAGGAAGAGAAATGGATCCTGTGGATTAATAAACAAGAGGGAAATAAACTACGCACATCCTGCCTATTTAAGAGTGTCTTTGAAACAGAGCCATATGTTCAATGTATCTTGTCAAGACAATATAGGAGTGTTTTTGCTAAATTCAGATGTGGGGTTGCACTTCTGGCGATAGTAACGGGAAGGTACACAAACACTCCAGTTGATAGACATTTCTGTACCGTATGCAATAGTGGTTCTATTGA
The DNA here is from genome assembly GCF_949987555.1 of Borostomias antarcticus. NCBI lineage: Eukaryota > Metazoa > Chordata > Actinopteri > Stomiiformes > Stomiidae > Borostomias > Borostomias antarcticus. The sequence continues at coordinate 36,519,664 of NC_140234.1, read as the reverse complement.
ATCAGAAGCCCATGTACTCTTACACTGTGAACTCTATTTAGACATTAGTTCTAAACTGTTTTTAACCTCTCAAACTTTTGTGAATTTTAATGATTTTGATTATTTAAATAAATTGTGTGCTATTTTAGGTGGTAAACATTGTACCAACAAATGTGCCAAAGCCTGCCATCTCATCCTTAACAGAAGACAGTCCTTCATGAGCCTATGAATTCCTCTTACTGTTTATGTCTGTAATTGATTGTAACATTGTGATGTTTTTACTGTTTTTTTAAAAGCTGGTCAGTCGTGCACTTATTGAGAGCGACTGTCCTCTCTCTGACAAGCATACATCTGTGTTATGTTGTTTTTTCTGTGTTCTCATGTTGTTTTTATTCTGTATCGCTTGTTGTGTTTTATGTACTCTGACCTGCCAAGGGGACTGCAGATGCAAATTAAAGAAGCTTGAAGCTAGAATCTGGTACAGTGCATTATATGTTGTCATAGTAGCCTATGCGTAATGTATATGTTTTAACTGTACGCTGTCCTTTTTAAATAAATACATTTAATTAAATTACAGTACTATAATGTACAGTTTTTTCTATAGATTCTTATTTGGTGTCTCATAACGCCAATGCCTTCATTGTTATTGATACTATTGTAACGTGTGTGTGTTGAGGAGTGACACAAACATCCATCCATCCATCCTTCCATCGTGTTGAGCCGAATCAGCCGTTTTGCGAATCGTATTTTTGGAACAATGCTAAACAGCAGTTTGTACTTTTGATGGAAACCAAGGCTTTTGACTACTAATTTAGTTTTAGATAAATTCCTGTTCAAGTAATCCATCGTTAACAGAGTAAACTGCCACCCATTCCTCATAAAAACCGGAGCAGAGTGTAAATGTCAGGTTATCTATCGTTATGATGCTCCTAGACAGTCATATTTCCAGAACTCCCTTTCAACGTTTGTTTTTCTCAAAAACCTGTGACAGCAACTGCTAAAATGGGACTATTTGGTTGTGTCTGCTCTGCTTATCAATGGCAACAACTGCCCTCCCTACGTTAGCAACTGGACAAGATCCCCTCAGGTTTCAGCTATCCTGCTTCAAGGCAGCATGCATGTTACCACGCTCACCTTTCTCCAGGATGTCCTCCGCTCCCTCCTCCCATGGGTCTTCATCCTCATACTCATCATCCACGTCTGGTCACCGCCAAAGAAGAGGTGGGCAAAAACATTGTACAGAATCAGTTCCGCTTTCTAAAAAAAACTGAAAAGGAAAGTATGCAAGTATACTCTAACATAACACTTACAGAGCAGACAAAGCAGGCTACTTTTCTAGACCCAAATTAGGCCGCATCTTAGCCCAGACGCCATGATCAGTAGAGAATCACCGCTTTCAGACAGGGCTAAGTATCAGTGTTGGGAGATAACTTAGGTCTTACCAGCTTCATCCAAGATGAACCCTCCATGCCGGGGCTTCTTTCTGGGACGATCGTCATCATCCTCTTCCTCCTCCTCATCATACTCCTCCTCATCCTCCAAGTCCTCTCCTTCCTCCTCTGCTACCTTGTCACTGCCGGTCGGACTGCCCGTCTCCTCCTAGAAGGGTAGACCGAGTGTATACACACAAATTTACATACATATGTCACGTCACATATGAAGCAAACACATAGAACTAGCTATCAACACCGTTTAAGGTGCAACCAAGAGGTCTAGCCTAACTAGCCTAAATCATAAGTAGATTCTGTTATACTCCGCTCAAAGGGGCATGCAGAGCCGAATCCATAGGAAACAGTGATCGCTCCGCCATCTTATTATGGCCCGGATATATAAACAAACTATGCAAAGAACGTCTGGAGATGAGAGGCGTGTCGATGGACGGAACGTTCAGAGAACAGCATGCAGGTTGCGCTGCATGACGCAGTATGGTGTAGGTTTACCAACACAACTGTTGAACAACTTCTAAAAGACAACACGGACATAAACACACTCACTGAGGAAGTAATTGAAATAATTGGGAAGGCTACAGAGAAGAATGTAGTCAAACCATCAAAACCTACACAAACCAGAAACCCTGGATTAAACAACAAAACAAGCGCTGCCCTAAAAAGCGCACCACTGCCAACAAACTAGGCCTAGAGACTGGCAACATGGACGATTATAAAGCAACAGCATACAACATACTGTAAGGAGAGCAGTGAAGGAAGCCAAGAGGGAATACAGTGAGAAGATGGAATTAAAATTCAAACAAGGCGACCTCAGAAGTGTGTGGCAGAGATTAAACACCATGACTGACTATAAGGGATCTCCATCCTCCTCAGGAGGTGTAGACGCTGCTCTCGTGAACAGCCTCAACAACGTCTGTGCTTTCTATGCTTTGACAACAACGGCCGGTCGGCCGTCACACCCGAGGGAGAGAAGAACGAAAGGGAGGAGAGAGCACTCACTCTCTCTGAGCACGACGTCAGAAGGGGGTTCAACTCTATCCATTCAGATTTTTTATCGTTTTTAAGAAATTGAACTTTTAAAACTATTTTTCGTCCCATTGAAACTGCTTGAAACTGCTTTTGAAATGTTCAGAAACTTTATGTTTTTAGAGTGGTGGCAGCAGTTGCTTTGAAAATATTCACATTTTGTAAACTGCTGGCACTCCTACAGTTTTGACAGCTCACACACATATTATATATCGAAATGTTCACACAACTGTGCTGATTCGTACAATGTAAGTATCTAAGCTGTGTGACTTATAGTTTTCACTGTATGACGATTTGTTCGGCAACTGCGCTCCCCATTGAAACGTATGGCGAGTGAGTCAGTGAATTCTGTGCTTTGGTGCTGTAGAGCAGTGCTGCTGCGCTGTGGTTGCTATGGTGACAGATCACATATTCTTGCTTTAGCTGTGACTGCTAAAAAGATGTTGGTGGCTTGTCATCGAAAATCTATTCAATATCCTGTTATAGGCGTCATAGTTCTTAAGTTAACTTGCATCAGCAACTTCATTAGTCTACTTGAATTCTAACCCTATTTGTACTGTAACACTACTTGAATTTTATAATCCTTCTTCTACTTTAGTACCAGTAGTACTAACTGTGGTAGGCTATTTATAGTAGTTTATAGTCGTTTTTTTATATTTAGTTATATTTATTATTATTGGTAGTGCTAACAGTTATATTTGTAGCTATAATAGTAATAGCAATTGAGTTTATAGTAGTTATATATACAGTAGTTATAATACTGGCAGTAGTTGTTATATACCTCAACTCTCACAGTAAGGTTACTGTTAACCCTAATACTACTGTTAACCCTTACACCACTGCAGTGATGATCTGTTAATGTAGGGTAATCCTCTCAACAGGCATCCGTTTTATAACAACAGTAGTAGCATTCACCTCAACTTCCATACCAACACCTCCAACAACTACTGTGGTAGCATTTGTATTCCTACCTTCCTTAGGCTACTAACTTCCGTCCTACCATCCTACCTTTCTTATATTCAAATACATATTCAGAATGACATTCAGAATGTAAACTAATATTTATACCTTTTTTGAGCTATTGAGCTTATTAAAACAATGAGTCATGAGATGTCAAATCTATTTGAGGGTATTACAAGGAGTAGCTTTTTTATATTTATATGGAAATGTATTTAGTAGTATTGGTAGTGCTAACAGTTATATTTGTAGTTATAATAGTAATATCAATAGTGTTTATAGTAGTTACAGTATTTACAAGAGTTAGTAGTTATAATATTATTGGCAGTAGTTGTTACTAACCAGCTTCAGCAACTAGCGCACCTCACATTTTTTCCAGGAAATGTATTTTCTAGTTATATATAATATTAATATATAATAACCAAAATGCTCCCAAATCACGGACATTGATCCCTTTCTTGCTACTAACTCACTGACCTCGTTTTCGCTCATTTTTTCACTACTCACGGCTGCGGGTGCTCTTGTGACACTTGTTTTGACCTACTGCTATCCGTCTTCTCAGTGAAACTGCTGCGCACAGCGCACTCAGCGGGAACGCATGTGATTGGTCAGACAGTATAAGCGCCTGTGATTCGTCCGTGTAGTATTAGCACACTCAAATCAAAAATTCAAAGTAATATTATTAATCACATTAATAGCTGCCTTTTGCGATTAGTTAATTGCGGAGGTCATAATCGCGATTTCGATTAATTCACGATTAATTGTGCAGCCCTACCATACATGTCTGTTTAATAAACCTGGGCCCCGTACTACGAAGCTCATTCAACATATCCAAGATAACTTTGCGCTAGCTGGCTCGAGTAAACCGGACAACCGCAATCATGGATAAACGGTACTACGGCAGTCGCTATCAACTCGTTAAAGGTACCCAATGTAACGTGAATAAAAAAAGCATTTTTTTGTTTATTTTCCAAATTCCTCGATTAAATGGTTCCTTGTTGTCTAATAAACAATGTTGAATCACTCAAGTGTAAGTCCTACCTTGTATTTTCTTCGCTAAATGATATTTAGCTAATGTTTTGTATACAACCAAATACAAGTTACAATACAAGTTTACTTCCCGTGAAATTGAGCCAATCAGCAACAAACTCCTGGAAGATGTGGGTATAACCTCACTATTATGTGCTCGGCGGGTGTTCATGCGCTTGCTCGTGCTAGAAATGACATACGCAATTTTCGGGGACAACCTTCTGAAATTACAGTTAATTACATCCGGTACCTCGAAATGACATCCGGTACCTCGAAATGACCAGTCACATACCTTAGAATGGGTATTCGGACACGGCCATAGACAAGGCAAACAATACGCATAACCAAGTTCCGTCCACCACATTTCACACAAGAGGAGCAATACTATAGAAATATGAACTATTGGCGCAACACAGTCGCTACTGCCAAAGGCAGGAAGGAAAGCTGGAAAAATACTGCCTACGTTTTATCATTATCCTCCACATGAACACGAGTCTAGATCATTGGGCCATGCCTATTCTTATGGCGTGTAAAGCAATTGTAGCCTATATCAATATATCTTATTCTTTCAGCTGCTACCCCTAGACTGGCAGTGGATGCTTTAATAAAGCAAATGTAGGCTATAGTTTAATAGTTTCAGGTTGGAGTAGACAATGTGATGTCTCTATACAAGAGGAACTAAAACAGGCTATTAAGATGGAAAAAGTGAAGCTCGAGGTGGAGAAGTAGGCTATAAGCCTACGGGGAAAAAGTAGCCTATTTCAGTAGGCCTATAACGTCATTGATTGTCAGGCATTGGTGCTATCACAATTTAATTAATGTAGCCTACTTCTTAGTTCTACGACTGTAAATGCACAAGGCAAAATATGGCTCAAGCAGCTGTCATTCTGCAATTTTTCATATGATATCGGGGAAAGCCAAAAAGGGTTTGTCGGTTTGTAAAAAGTGTTCTTAAGAACCTCTCACTGTTCGCGCACTGCAGATTATTTTTTAATTCGCACACTGAAGTTCCATATAGAATTTTAACATCCATATGCCCTTTTTCCAAGTGAATTGATCGGTCAGCGGGCAGTGCTTCATACGTTTTGATCCATAATCTGGAATTGAACCCGCCCCGGAGCAAGTTAGGTCGGCAGCATAAGTTACCGTGGCGATATAGCATGGTGAAAAGTGAACCACCTTTGTGGTACGGATAAACCAGGCTTAAATCTGAAGTTATCGCGCTTACCTCGTAATCCTGTTTCATAGTACAGGGCCCTGGCATACATCCTCCTGAGCTAGCTGCTAGCTAACGTCAGAGATTTTATATAGAGAATATTTGCTAATGTCAACTCGGAGCTTCCTCGAGTGTTGCGCGCGTTGTCTAACCTGACTGAATGAGAGACTAGGAAAACATGTTTAAGGCCTGCCCTACTCTGCCTCTGATTGGCTAGAACTCCTTGGTTACCTTGAGTAATGTGATTATACCATTGGTAGTTGGAACTATCCCTTCGCTTTGCTTTAAAACAACTGGTTAAATGACTGTTGCTCTGGAAATATGATAAAATATTCATGAGAAAAATATATTCCTGCAGCAGAATATTCCCGCGCCGGAATTCCGGCACCGTTCCGGAGAACTCAAGCCCTGATACAGTGCTTCTTCCATGACTAACAATTTCTTGACCAGACGACCTGAACTCATGCAATGACGCGCATGGTCGTGAAAGAATGTTTACGATGATTGGTCGCGGTCATTCATGTAGTGTTGCCAGTGCCCCGGCCACGGCAAGAATTTATGGAACTGTGATCGCCTAATCTGACATGGTGACCATCGTGAATGATCGTGAATATTGTGTCGTCTGAACGGGGCATTAATGAGTGCCCTTCAAGTGGAGAAAATGTGATGCTGTGCCCTCTAAGGTGCCTTTACAATGGTCTAGACTTGACCTTCCCTATGGGTGCCCTTCCAATGGAAAGGGGTAGTGTTATGAAGGGACCTCTTAGATGCCCAAGAGAGAAAACACCCACACCAAATACCTTGTAATGGAAAGAAAAAAATTCCAGTCAAGAAAATGAGATGCAATGGCCATAGTCTCCCCAAACTCACTAGGGCAGGCTTTCCACAGTGGGTGATATGACGCCAGTATGGCCTTAGCATTACCAAATATTTTCTGTGTTTTTGCGAGGGGTCGATGGGCTAATATCTAGCTAACATTTTGATGTTTCTCAATGTGGTTACGTGCGTTCTCACTGCAAACAAATCGTCCTGCGGGGCGATTGCAAGTGGGCTGAGACCACCCTCTCTAGGTGTTCTCAGCCCAGTTGATTTGTTCCAGAACCGCAAGCGATTGCTGTGTTCACATATGCTCAAACGACCCGATCTACAGGAGAAATGCTCCCGGTATCAGAGTAACAAGCTAGGTCTGAATGCACCCTGAATCAAGGATGAAGACTATTTCACTATTATACATGATCTTGAATCTTACATGACGCATCATAGCTTTTTGCGCGCTGATGGGGCCCCATGTCTTGCAGTAGGTGCCCTTTTTTTCTTTTCGTCTCTGCCCTTCAAACAGCCGCAACTGGTAGATAGTGCTATCTTGTCTCAGTAGCTGACTAACGTTCGCCCATCTTACCTCATTCTCCTCCGCCTCCTCGGCTTCGCTGCTTCGTTCACTCTGGTTGTCAGAGAAGTCGCTGTCCTCACTGTCAGACATTCTGGACGGTCTCTTTGGTAGAACACAGGTGAAACAATATTAGCTACAATGTCTAACTTACCTAGCAAACATTAGCTGGCCGTGCTACTCTGGCGCAGGCTATTTCCTGGAGTCGTTTAGCTGTGTTTACAAATACACCAGTAGCTTTGAGGAAAAGCAACTGTAACTTGCACGAAATCCCATATTTTACAGCTAAAAGGCTAACGTTATGTTGTATGTGTGTATTTTAGCACCGGTGCCAGCGAGAATACTCTAGGTTGTGTTCTTTCGCAGCAAATAAACCGAGCCATGTAGCAAGGCGGTACTGCTAGCCTAGCTAGCTAACGCCGTCGTTGAAACATTAGATAAGATAGCCAGCCCCATGAACGTTGGGTCAACATTATTTGGCCGGTATCATGTTTTATACATTACCACTACATATGCTGGAGGGATGTAGCTAGTTACAGCTAAGGGTTGTATTGGAAATATTTGCCAAAATAGGACAAGGCCTGGATAAGCTAGCAAGCTAGATGCTAGCTGATAGCTAAACACGACCATTGAATAGCAAAGGTAAAGTTAGCTAGCTAGCTAGCATTCAATATGGCCTGGTTTAAAATGGTCATTTTCAATTGCAAATCACTTACAACTGAATGAATATTTGGCTACAATAAGTATAAACACTGACCTTCTGGTACAATAACACCGATTTTGGCTTCAGTCAAACAACGGAGTAAGTAGATGTAAGTTAATTTCAATCACTTCCACGTCTTTATCATACTCAAGGTACTCACAGAGCCACGAGATTTTGGGATGCTGCGAGAATCAACTATCGCGGAGTTTCGAGGTTGGCTGTGTTCCAAACGTGAATTCCCGACGGGTGGCAGGGTCGTGGCTAGAAGGGATACAGCTAAGGCCTGTGAAGAAGGACGGTAAAGGTTAGTTCTTATAAACGCAGAGGCCATTTAGGGCCAACTTTTACAGAACTGACTAACTCTCCTTTTGCATTCCTGTAGCCCTCAACATGGCCAATCTAATAATGATTTTCACCTCTTTTGATAATTGTAAACTATGTTTGGAGTAACTGTAGTTTTATGACAAACTGCGACTATGCTTTAAATCACGTGTATGGTCATGGCATAATTCAAACAACATCGAGTAATTATATGTTTATCGCTTTTGACTAGTGTACATGTTTTCTTTTCTGAAATAAGGTCCCATGGGATAAATTTCACATTGCAAAAGTTACACAGTTTAAAAATGACTCGCTCGCTAATTTCAAGAATAAATTAAAGCCGCAAGTGGGTATACGGGTCAAGCTTCAAGTAGTCTGACTCAACGGATGTAGGTTTTGGCAATAAACCTTGTCATTCATGTCACACTGCCCAATCAGTGGTGAGACCGCTAAGACTGAGACATTTCTCCTGCCAAGTGGTGTAGTAGTGGTCCAAGAGTGGGCATGCTGTCAGTTGTGGCATGCGGAACTGACCGTACTCTTGTTTGGCCACGACCACCTCCGGCATCTCGGTCCATGGCGGTTCCTCACCAAAAGGGACGCGCTGCTCTTGAGATGCACCGTGACAACCCTCCCAAAACATGCCGAGGTAAGCGGGGCGGCGGTAGAACCCATCCCAGGATCAGAGCTAACAGTGGCAATCATCCCTGTTTTTGCGGTGTGGCGGTTAGCTAACTACATCTCTGCCTGTGATTCTTGTTTGTGATGAATCCAAAAGTATTTACTCAAGAATGACAACACATTTCTGCACCTCACAACTCTTTCCATATTCATGCTGGAAATCTAAATTCAAAGAACACTGCATCGAGGTGGATGATTAATGTCATGCAGCTTTTAATTTAACCTTTGAGAGCAAGCTCTCATTTACAAGGACACCCTGTTACAGTGCATTTTGAAACAATACAACAACAAAAAACTAAAAACCAAGACAATTACAAAACATATAATAAGACATTAAGAGAAGCAAGAGCAATCCCTATGTAAAGTATCATCTAGAACAACTCTAAATGACTCTATGGAGATCAACCGGTCCAGTTTTAGGGAGTCCTGGAGCCTGATCCATTTATCCGGAGCGTAGAAGGAGAAAGCAGTCTTTCCTGATTCACTATTCACACAGGGAATAAACAGTCTGATGTGTGACTGTGAGCGTGTTTGGTTATTTGAATCATTAGTACTTAGGAGTGAGGGCAGATACATAGGGAGCTTGCCACATAGGGCTTTATAAATAAACATAAGGCAGTGTTTATCTCTCCGAATCAAGAGTACCTGGCTGCAGACAAAATGGCCGACCTGCGCAAGAGGCGCCTCCGCAGTTGACAGGAAATCACGTGACCTCTGCAGTTGACAGGAAATCCGTTGTTTTTTGTGAGCATGCGCAGGAGGCACCTCCACAATTGACAGGAAATCACATGACCTTTGCAGTTGACAGGAAATCGGACGTTGGTTGTGATCGTAACGTTAGCTAACAATTGCATTACATTAGCTAGATAGCCAAATAGAACTCCAAGTGTATCCCAATTTTTTTGTTTAACATTCGGTAAGTCTAAGTCCCCGTCCCCCTCACACCAATCCCAACAATACTCAACTCCCAATAACTGAGTTTGTGTTGATGTTGAAAATTAGTGATTGGTGTAGGGTTTTAAGATATATTTCCTGCAGAAGTGACCGACTTGTGCTCAGATGAGGAGCAGGCCTGCTGTATCAGCTGCTCACATTGATTGTTCCCTCTCAACACAAACACAAATTCTATCTGCAAGTATCAAACCATAGTCATCTGACCTGCAATGAATGTAACCTACTGTTTTTATTGTTGACATATTCATCAAATCCTTTTTTTTTTTTTTTTATCCTGATGGAGACTTGCAGCGGCAATGGCAATAATTACACTCAATGTTAATAATAATAATAACACACAATAATTACAATGGCAATGATTACACAAATACTAATACACGCATGTGCAACATAGTAGTAGCAGCACTCACCATGATATGCAATGTTTCAAACACAGTACTCAGTACTCTAGCATTGATTGTACTCGGCTCGTTACTCAAATATACAATGTGTGACATTGTAATAGTAGCGTTCAGACACAAGTGTCCAGTGTTTAAGTAATCAGTACTCATAGTAATGATTGTGCTAGGCTCATTACCCAATAATAACAGTGCTCAGCAAGTGTTATAAGTGATCAGTATACAGTACTTAGTGCCGTCTATGCAACAGTATGCTACAGGTCATCAGTGTCCTTTGTTCAGTAGCCTGATGGCCTGGTGAAAGAAACTAGCTGAAACCCATCAAT
>NC_140234.1:36416739-36504239 GCF_949987555.1 Borostomias antarcticus | reverse complement strand
CATATTCATGATTCGGTGAATTCATTAATATCTTTCTCTAGAAGGATAGGAGGGGTTGGGTCTGTTTTAAATATGCGTGTTATGGGGGATAGTTTTCAAGGTACAGTCCAATCAATATTATCACCCGATAATAACTATGATCCAGAATTGATGGTAAGGGCTTTTGAGCGTATATTACAAAGCGATGAACACATAATAAGCGACGACACACTTCAACTGTCAAGCTCGATCGCTATGTCCCAGTCGGGAGGTGGTAGGACAAAACTAGCCAGTCTAGCGCATAATGAGCTGCTTAGGAAAAATAAATTATCGCTGTTTTTTCCTATGAATAGCGGAAACAAGCTATGCTTTAGTATATGTATAGCTCGTTATCTAAATAAGGAACAGACAATGAATGAATTGGAGAAAGTGGCAAAGACTTTACATAATCGTCTGGGGTTCACAGAGCATCATGAGATCTCATTTAATGAAGTGATGTTATTTGAAAAAATGCTTAATATAAAGATTGTAATATTCCATAGAGACTTAACTCATGAATTACCGAAATACCAAACCACCGACCAGCATAATGTCAGGACCGTTTTTCTATATCTCCATGAAAATCACTATTATTTAATAACTAAGTTAAACAGGTTTTATGGGACATCTTATATTTGCACATATTGTTACCGAGGTTACAATGATGAAATATTTCATGAATGCCTTTATAAATGTGGGGTATGTAATAATTTAGATTGTTATAAATATCCAAAGAATACAATTAGATGTATTGAATGTATGCGTATATGTAAATCGAAATTCTGTTTTGATAAACACAAGTTATTACGACCGATGAAAAATGGGTCATTATCACCCTCTCAATGCGCTATGGTCAAATACTGTGAAAAATGTAACAGGCGATATTATAAATCATCGAAAGCTCACAAATGTATCATGGGGAAGTGCCCCCATTGCTCAGAGAACCTATCAGCCTACACGAACCATATATGTTTTATTCAACCGGTGAAAGCTAAAGAACCCAACGAAAAGTTAATATTTTACGATTTTGAGACAAGGTTTGAGGATGGTAGACATATTGCTAATTATGTACATGCTATCACTTTTAATGATCATGTGTTTAGCGCCAGTGGGGATGGGTGTGTCCGGGCTTTATTGGATCATTTTAGGGTTTTAAAATATAGGGATCATACATGGATAGCGCATAATGCATCAGGATTCGATAATTATTTGCTATTGGCCGAATTAACTAATATGAATGTTACACCCTCTCTAATTTTGTCTGGTGCTAGAATAATATTCATGTACGATGATATATTTAAACATCGCTATGTCGACAGTTATGCACACTTTCCAATGAAGCTCGCAAAAACACCTGCCGCATTCAACTTGCAATGTGAAGACAAGGGTTATTTTCCTCACAAGTTTAATATAAAAGAGAATGAAAATTACATTGGACCATACCCCTCTCGTGAATATTATGGGTATGCTTTTATGTCCAATAAGGACCGAATTGCTTTTGATGTGTGGTATGAGAGTGTAAAGCAAGAGAAATTTGACTTCCAAGAACAGATTTGTGAACACGATATGGGGGTAATGATGTGGTTCTATTAAAAGCTGCTTGTTTGAAATATAGATCTGAGTTTATAGAATGTACGGGTGTAGACCCCTTTAATTACACTACGCTAGCTTCCTGTTGTATGAATGTGTTTAAATCAAATTGTTTAACCCGTGATACGATTGCTTTAACTTATAATGGATGTTATACTACGCCTCATAAAACTTATTCAAATACCTCCATCCAATGGTTGGAATATCTATCCTATTCACGCGGCGTGTCGATACAACATGCGCTAAACACTGGGGAGGCTCAGTTTGGACATTACTATGTTGATGGTTTTTATGAACGTGACGGTTTGAACTATGCATATGAATTCAACGGGTGCTTTTTCCACGGCCATTCGTGTCGATATAATGCGAGCTGTGTCAACCCCTTGTCAGGCGTTTCTTATGGTCTTTTGCACATGCGATTTAACGATAAATTAGAAATTCTTAGGACCGTTTATAATCTAACGGTTGAAGTAATGTGGGAGTGTGTATGGAATCGAATGAAACAGACAGATCCTAACGTTATAGCATTTATGAATACCTACAAAACACCGGAACGCCTACGACCCAGAGACGCACTTTTTGGAGGTAGAACAAACGCCTATAAATTATATCACAAAGTGTGTTATGATGATGATGAGGAAATAAGATATTTTGATTTTACCAGCCTTTACCCCTTTTGCCAAGCTACAAAATCATATCCTACAGGGCATCCTGAAATCATTTTTAAAGATTTTCTACCGATAGAGAGATATTTTGGTTTGATAAAAGCACGTGTACTGCCCCCTAGAGGATTATTACATCCAGTGCTTCCTTATCGGACGGCTGGTAAATTAATGTTCCCACTGTGCGCCATGTGTGCTGACCAATTAAATCAGGTAGAACAATGTAGTCATAATGACGGTGAGAGATCTATATTAGGAACATGGGTAAGTTTGGAGGTGTTGAAAGCTATAGAAAAAGGATACACATTGGTGAAAATTTAAGTTTGGCATTTTTCCCAACAATCTGATCGTCTATTTACTGACTATGTGAAAACCTTTTTAAAATATAAGCAGGAAGCAAGCGGTTATACAGGCTGATAAAGACCGATACATTGATGATTATCGTGAGAAACGGTATCACTTTAAACCCTAGCAATATTACATTAAACCATGCACGACGGTCTATTAATAAATTAATTTTAAATAATCTATGGGGCCGTTTTTCAATGAGAGAGAATATGCCGACCACAGTACTGCTAAGAGACCCCGAAGAGTTCTCACGATTCATTTTTGGCGGGGGTGTGGAGGTCAAATATTTTTCTTTTGTCTCAGAGGATGTAGTATTACTGCAATATGGGAATACTTCCGGAACTATGGCTCGTACTAACGATATTAATGTATTTTTAGGGGCATTCACGACTGCTTATGCGAGATTAGCCCTCTATGACCTCATGGATAAATTGAACGATCGATTATTATACAGTGACACTGACAGCGTGGTATTTATACAGAAACCAGGTTATTGGGAACCACCGCTAGGTCCATATTTAGGTGATCTTACAAATGAAATTTCGGAGGGTACTTATATTATCGAGTTTTGTTCCGGGGGTCCAAAGACTTATGGCTACCGTACTTCTGACGGTACAGTTTGTATGAAAGCCAAGGGGATCACTTTGAACGCCGTCAATTCAGATGTGATTAAATTGGATAACTTGAAGCAATTAGTAAGTCAGTTTATAATTGAACGTGATGATTCAACACATCTTTTAGCCCACACCGAAAATATCATACGCGTTAAAAAGAACCTTACTTTGAAGAACCAAACAATTGTTAAAAAATTGTATACAATAAGAGGGTCTTATTAGCCGACGGCTCCACATTACCCTACGGTTATTAGATATGGAAAAACAATCATCCGTGGTAAAGGATGGCGTCAATTTTGATTTTAGACTATCCCATCCATTTTCGTGTATTATAAGTGGCCCTTCTAACTCAGGCAAAACGTATTTCGTGGAGGGGTTACTACCCGAGGCCGATCGTCTAATATCTCATAAAATTGATCATATCGTATACATATATGATTGCTGGCAGCTGTTATATGACCGATTGTTAACAATAAGAAACATTCATTTTGTGCAAGGATTACCTCAAAAATTAGATGATGATGATTTACTACCCCCGACTAAAAATTGTTTATTAATAATAGATGATATGATGAATGAGGCATCTAGTAATCTTGAGGTTGGTAAAGTCTTTACACAATTTGTCCATCATCGTAACCTGTCTGCTCTATATTTAATTCAAAACATATTTGTACAGGGCTCTGCTAGTAGGACCATAAGTCTTAATACCAATTACATGATTTTGTTTAAAAACCCTAGAGATACCTCCCAAATATCTGTATTGGCTCGCCAAATGTACCCCGGTAATACACGTTATTTTATGGATGCTTTCAAAGATGCAACATCTATACCTTACGGCTATCTTCTAATTGACTATAAAGCCAAGACACCGGACGCCTACCGACTCAGAACTGGTTTGTTAGGGCCATACCAAGCTGTGTATATTCAGAAAAAACTTTTGTAATATTACCCTTCCATCACTCAACATGTCGGATCGTATTAAACGTAATTTACCTCTCTTGAGAATGTTACAAAAAGCTAGCCCGGGGCAGAGAAAGTCTATTTTACAAACAGCATCAAAGGAACTGATACTAGCGCTGTGCGAACTGGCTTTTAACATATTCAAGGGGAATATACCGTTGAATGGGTCTCAGTATAAGAATCTCTCTAAAAAGAAGGCCCAAATCAAATTGATAGCAAATAAAAAAATTGGTTGGTTTAAGAAGAGACGTGCTATTAATCAAAGTGGTAGTGGATTCCTCCTACCCCTATTAAGTGTAGCCCTACCATTTATATCAAGCCTCGTTACCCGTAGTGGATGAATCAATATGAGCACTGAGAAAATGTATCTAGTTCCCCAGCGGGAGATACAGCGTTTACGAGACGATCATGGTCCAGTGCCAATAGGACAATCGGCTGAAAACAGGTTGGATGATAATATGAGGGATGTGTTAAATAGGACCGATCTAAATACTCACGAAAAAGCTATGCAATATACAGCCTTATTACAGCGATACTTGTCATCAGTCAAGCAAAGTGAACAGGAGACGAGCATGATAACCCTATCATTACCACCAGGTGTCGCCACGAGCACAGGTCATAATGATAATACATCCGCCACTGCATCAGGTGTTGCTGTGACCGCCACGAGCTCTCGTTCAGACCGACAAATCAGTGATGACGGCAGTCATTTTTTGAAAAGTATAGCCGCGCGAAACAGAGAAAATGCACAGTACCTCTTGGATATGATAACCCAATCTAACGGGGTTGTGGGATGGAATCTTATGGACGAATTGATACATAAGGGTAGGATTACACGAGGGTCTAATGTAGGTTTATTATTGAAAAGACTCACTACCCCGCAGCTGCGTAGTAATTTTAAGACACCAATAGGATGGGTTGAATTTCTTAGAGCCTGTTCTGACCTCGATATACCTCTCTCGAAAATACCCAATACCCACGTCCGGGCTAAATATCTCCTGATTAAACAAGGAAGATCAGCTACCACCACCGATTTAGCATCGACCGTTAGAACTACTACTACTACTAAGAACCCTAGAAAATGGACAGTTAAAGAATGGGAGGGTTGGTCGTAAAATCGTTTTGATGTATTTCTTTTTTTTTCCTTTACCCCTGTATAAAGCCGTATGTGTTCTTTTAGAACGACGGTCAGTGATATTATAATCTAATGTATGTGTATTGTGTGTGTGTGTGAAATATAAACAATGATGTATACATTTTCAAAATGTTTATTGATGATAAATATGTATTGATGCATCATTATTATACAATAAAAACATATTGAACAATAAATAGTTGTTTCACCTTGCTTTATTTTATGTTTTTGAAATGTTACAACAAACTCTGAAATATGATATACATAACACAACATAACTCATCATAACACAACATAACACTGACATAACTCAACATAACTCAACATAACATGATAAACATTCTATATCAAATCATAAAATAGGGTGATTCTTTATAAATACACCCCATGATTGTACATGCTGTAGACAATTTAAACCCCTAGACATACATACACAAGGCATTAGCCTGCTCACAAATAATGTTACTAATCTATCATTTTTATCAGTATTATCACTGTACATAGCCGTGAGATCTACATAACTTACACCTCTAAGCATATTATAAAGAAAGAAGATACAGTGTTCACCGCAACAGGTGGAATCATATCCCTGTATTTGTTTACTGGAATATTGAATATCGTCACAGGTAATTTTGAGAAATCTATAAATACTGTCTGGAAACATTCTATAGTCGGGTCTATTTCCATAACTATCGAAAAAGCACCCCACCCTGTCGCCTGTTAGGTACAGAGCAATCCAATGCTCCCCGGGGAGGTTTGAAGGGTGTGTGTTTACGATGGCTGATGCTGGGAGAATAGAGAACCTCTTCTGAGGAAGTTGATCACTAGCCATCACTCCGAGAAAATGCGTTTTTGTTGATATTTTATCCATAATATTTGTCAGCTGTATCGTATTAATTTTTTTTAATAACAGTCCATAAGGACCTGTCGCCGGTTAGATACTTCCAGCACACAGTCAAACACTGCATTAACTATTAATGTGACGGTCCTGGGGAGAGGCTGACTAAACCTTACCTCCATACGTAAACTACCTGATTTTGACAATGATAGATGGCCACCACACTCGTCGTCCGGCGCGAGGTTGAATGCATACAATGTGTAGCCCTCCATAAAATCATTCCTACTTATGGGCAAGCTACGATTCATTAAGTGTCGCCCTGTAGCAGTGATTAGTTGGTAATAATCACGACAACCGGATGCGAAATCAGGCTGTAACGGTTTGGACGGGAATTGTTGCCCGTCGAGATAAACGGCTATAAATTCTAGATGATTATGTTTGAAATTAAAAGGGTTTTTGTCATAAACACCCATATATGCATCATTATCAACGAAACCAACTACTAATGATTTCGGCATGGTACCCAGAAAGAGGTTTTCTTGATTAGATATGCGTGACTGGGCCGGTAGCGAAATGGTTTTCACCACGACCCGGTCCAAAGCATATCGAGCGGTCGCATTGAGCAAGGCTTCGGCATGACCAAGCCGTACCGGTGGGGAAACTGACACCTTTTTCACAAATAACGATGCATATGCTATATTTAGCTTGTAGGGCACGCTGCCGTCCCTCATCAGACAGAATTCATCCTTTGTTCTTATAAGGCGTATTTTTATATCAACCCCATTTAACATTAATTTTTCTTGAAAAAATATATCGGCGTGAATAGGTCCTATCAATTCAGTTATATGGCTTTCTCGTGTAAATGTAGCCCTCGAGTTGAGACCAGGGTTGTTACCCTGTGTGTCTACTTCGTCCATAAATCCTGCTTTATCCTTGTAAAATAACCCCGCGGTGAAATTTGATTCCAATACTTGTTGATCATAATTCAATAGACACTCGATAATACTTCGATAGGGATAGGTGGATGAGCTTTGCGAGACTAGGCGGTCACCTAGCGTCACATCAACCTGTGAAAAAATAGTGGCTATTGGATAGTTAACCAGGGCTACTTTAGCGGCGGCCGGTAGAGCTTGACCGTCGGGTAGTGTGATTCTGACCCTTAAAAATAGTAATGTGTTATTCAAATCTATGTATTCTTCTCCACTCGAAGGGATGAAAAACTCTAGGGGAGCCGAACCGGAGATGGCAGAGACTGGTTGTATCTCCACATATTGTGTTTTCTCAACGCTGGTCTGTGTCAATGGGAGTGCGAATAAATCCAACTCCGTTTTTAAACCTTCGTCGGATAATGGATGTAGTAGCGACATCTTTAATAAGAATATACCTTTAAAACCCCTTTTGACAGTGCTATGTCTACGCTGTTTACGTCGTGCGGATCGTCCTGATAATGAACGCCTGTCTGCTCGACGTTTACTTTTCTTTGTGACAGGCTTAACTCGACCCCCTGGCGGGCGCTTCACACCCCTGCGTGTCATTACCATCAGACCCGAACCATCCTGGTTCGAGCCTAAATTGTTAGACATAACTCGACTCACCACATCACTGACTAAACCTTTTGCGGCCGTCTTTAAATGCGGTTTGGCTAGAGCTATACCCGATCTGAAAAACGGTGCGACCATTCGGTACAAACCCCTAAAGAGACCACCAAATCCTCGTCCGTACTGCGTAAATGAGCCTGCATATCCTGGTAGATGTCCCTCACCGGCCTGGTTTTTATAATAAGAGACATACCGACGGCTGTCATTGTGCGCCATCTTTGCACCTTAGATATGCAACTTCTGAGGGACGGGTCGAAAATGTAACTTCACTACCACTTTACCATGGGTAAATGAAACTGTTTGATCCTGATCGTTTTTAATATCAATACATATATCTGTGATTATATGCCTTGCAAGCGAAACGTAGTGTGGCTTGTCATAACATACTGTGACTGTTTCCTGAGGGTTACCCGATATATGTACACATCTCAACAGATGCACATAATGATCCCCCACTATTTGATATCGTATAAAATCACAGTAAATAAATAATGTGTAAAACGCTCCATAAAGATCCGCAGGGTATTTTGCATAATGTCTCACTTGTCCTGTATTCACGTCTGATATAAATGACTTGCTCCCCACAGCTTTTATCAAGCCACAACCCTCAACTAACTCCAAACCCAAAATGGATGATAATTTCACACTGAACTTTAGAGACATAGTTTCAGCACATTGCATATAAATCTTATTTCGGACGGCATCATAAGTCAGCCTAGCACGTAGCCCCTCTAAAAAGATATTGATAGCAGCAATTATGGAGTCGATGCTCGTGTAGAATCCGTGAGGCACCCTCTGTGTGATAAAACCCTCCTGGTTTGTAAAACAAATGTCAAATGCACAGTCTTTTTCGGCTATAGTTTCCCATGTGCGGGGATAATTCATTTCGATGAGACCGACTTCCCATTTACCCGGCAAATCTAATACCGTGCGTAAATTAGTCCTGTATTTTCCAATCTCATTATCCGGATAAACAGATGTCGAAGAGTTGGAGGGGAGTGTAACGTAAAATCCTCCTGAATCACTCATTTTTGACACGATATTCATTCATGAATGAACGTAGAGTATGTGACTCAGCTTTTTATATGTCAACCACTTCATGCTCCGGAACCCAACTGTTGAACTTTTCAGGCCAGCCTAACCATTTCACTAAGACCATACGCTTTTTGCCAGTTTTCTTTCTTGATATGATTTTATCAATCTTAAATCGATATCCTTTATTCAATTTAATCTTTTGTAACTCTTCTTCATAAAATATACCTTCAACCATCTCTCCATCATGATCCTTTAACCGGTAGATGGGAGGGGACCGTGGGAGTCGTTCAGTTATAGTGAAATATTCATTGGTATAGGTTTGTTCATATCCCTTATCAAATATTCCACGCTTTCTTGAGACCCTCACATTGTCACCCACCTCATGCCTGAATCTTACAGATCGTTTTTTAATACCGTCTATACCGTATAAACTGTTAAATACCACACGCTCATTGGCAAGACAAACCTCTGACGGCCTCATCTTAATAGCTGTATGTAACGAATTATTATAGGATCTGACCAAATCATCCAAGACATCAATGTATCGTTTAGAATTAACCGCAGTCAAATATCTCCACATACGTCCTTTAATAGTCCTGTTGAATCGCTCCACTACAGAGGCCTTTACTTCACTATTTGTTGAAAAATGGTTTATTTTATATTTGCCGATTAGTTTTTTAAACGTAGTATTGTAGAATTCGGTTCCATGGTCGGTCTGTAGTTTACAAGGTATTCGCCCAGTAGCCAATATATCCTCAAACGCCTTGGTGACGTCACCGGCGCTTTTAGTTTTAATAGGAATACACCAGGCATATTTGCTAAATACATCTATACAAGTGAGCATAAATTTAAAGTTGTCATTATAATTGGCATACATTGACATATCGACCAAGTCTTCTTGAAATTGCTGATTTAGACCAAAGACCATTACTCTTCTGCGTGGGTAGTTAATACGATTTGCTTTGTGCAAGGTGTAAGAATCTTCACCAGAGAGCCAATTAGTCATAGCTCTGGTTGAGACCGTTCCCTCGAGGGAGCGTTTGAGCCGCTCTTGTCCTCCAAAAGAACCCTCACTAGACGGGTCATAATATAATCTTTTCATACGTGACTCCATGGTATGATTTGTTTTGAAATAATGAGACGTTGTTACTGATGCAATGATTTTTATTTAGAATATGATCAAGAATAGTTATACAATTCACACATACACTCAATACATTTTGTCATATTTATCTTTCACATCTTGTCGAGCAGTTTTAAAAATTGAATACATTTCTCAACGTTTTTTCTCATCAGAAATTCGGCTAAAACAGTCGCCACATTAGATACATTAACATTATAATTTTTTAACATTTTCATTATACAGAAATCAGTCACGAATGTACAAATAACAATTAAAGAACCCATATTTAAACAACCCCATGTAGGTTGGGACATGCAGTTTAAAACCACGGACACTGTTATGTGGCAAGGTACATTCTCGCCGGAGCACATTTCCAGTAGACACGTCCATTCACTACCTAACTCTCTAGCACGCTTCATGAGTTTCTTAAAGTTGCATAGACGACCGGCTGTAATAACAGTGGCGTCTTGATTAGTTGTAGAATCGCCACCCACTACATGATTATTTTGTATTTGAGCAATTTCATCGACAATAACAGAATACAATAACGACCGCAGCTGTGCCTTTAGAATTTCCTCATCGATGACACGAGGCGGTTCCGCGATGGTCGACGTGAACCGGTTACCCATCTTTTCAATAATGTTTATGATGAACTAATACCACGCCACCGCATCAATGTGTTCTCTACAGCATCTTTGATATCTTCATCCACCAAGCTGTTTCGGACCTCTCTCAACTTGTTGCAGAGTTGTTGTTCAGATTGTAGTTCGTATATCACTGTTTCAATACATCCAATAATCTTCTGTTGCGATGGATAGAGTCCCTTTTTTGCTAGAACATCGGACAAAATTTGCGTTAGCTCTGGAACCACTATTTCAAGTATTATATCAATTGCATTTGTTTCAAGGAAATGAGCGGGGGGATCGAATAGGCACTGATGTTGCATTTGACTGGGGTGCTGAATTTTACACCCATAACATATTAGTTTTAATCTATCACTGATTATGTCCTCAAGTATCAGACATGTCGACACCTTTACAATACGCACGCCTAATGTAGTGAGCGGTTTACCCAGTATCAAATAGGGATGGCTGTGTAATCGGCCATCAGCATAATTCATGGGAGGAATAACATCGTAGCCGTCTTCTTGCGGGTCCCCATATGATTCAATCCAACTAGCCACCCAACCATCGTCTGAGTCATCGTCTTTAGCAGACGTTTTACTACAATTAATACTCGCCATGTCATAACTCTGTGTGTTTGTGGTGGGAACTGACCAGACACAGTCAAGAGTTTTTATACAGTAGGAGGTGGGGCGAAGTGGGAGGGGTTTTACTTGAGCGATTCATCTAGTCTTGATAGGGGCTGAATGCTTAGGGGGGTGAATGATTTAAGAAACTGTCTCATTGATACACAGACACACACACACACACACACATCTATCAACCGTAAAAATTAAATAAAAAATGCATAGAAAACATTAAAAAAATAAAAAATAAACACAGTTTAGTATAACCCTTTTGACATTTGTCATGTCAAGTCTTTTAGACTCAACCACTATGTCTGGGTGAAGTAGTCAAGATTGTTTAGGAATAATGTACGTTTGATACCATTAAAATCCTCCAAGACATTCTTCCAACGAAAAATGTAATCTATTCTATCAAAAATGTCATACATTGTGTCTATATCGCTTAAGGGAAAAACGAAAATAGACTCAGAGTCGGCAATAACCCTCGAGAGATCATTGGGGTTTGCAATAATAGTATTCCTATAATTCCCCGCACACACGTAAACATAAGAGCCTGTTTTTTTAGAAACCCTGTCGGCAAAAACAAAATATTGCTTTTTACCACATTTAACGAGCTTGTTGTATAAAACCTCGTTTTCAGGTAATTCCAATTGACGCAGATTTGATAAGACGGCCTCTTTGAATGACCACCACGACTCTCTGTCAAAAACTACCCCGAATTTATCTAGCTCCGCCACGACATTGGTAGTTGAAATAGTGACAGTTGAGTTCTCTTTATCATAGACATACCCCGCCAGTCTAAAATCGCTGAGCATCCATCTGAACTTTCTATCAATATCATAATCATACAGATTACGGAGCAAGCTGCTAGGCCTTCTTGTTAAAGCCAGGTCTCGGGGCACCTCCTTTTTTGGTGCGCGGCATAAAGTGGGGCTATGGTGGACTACCGGGGCTCTCATACGCGGGCGGGGAGTCTGACACGGAGTATTCGCCATCATCTGTGTGGAGGTCGTGAGAGAGAGAATGCAGAGCGCTGGCTAGAACCGTGATGATTTCTCTGTTATGAGTAACCTCTGTGGTAATGAGTTTGTCCTTATATAGCACCGCTCTAAGAATTTCTCCTCCTACCGAGCCATAATCACTCAAAAGATACACACACACACACACACACACACACACACACACACACAGTGACAAAAGCACATTAAAAGTAAACACCACGACTCCAAAGCTTCCATTCTCACCTTTGTAAGTGTGGAGATAAAACACCAGAGAAACTTCTGATCTAGTCTAGAGATGAAAATCCCCCGAAACCATATGGCTGTAACCTAGTGCCCTAGCCGTCTCTGTAAATGACAGCAAGGATGTCTGGGGTTAGGTGATGGGGAACAGGACGTATGACCGCCCCCACCCACACACACACACACACACACACACACACACCCATACACACACACACACACCAAATGACCGTCTCTGGGATGTCTGGGGGTAGGGGGGGCTAGACAGGACGTATGATCACACACACACCCCTCCTTCTCTCACACACGCACACACACACACACACACACACACACCCCTCCTTCTCTTACACACCCCTCCTTCTCACACACACACACACACACACACACACATTAAAACATTCTGATATCTAAAGGAAATCAACTCACTAGAACACATGGCAGTAGTCACACCTCACAAACCTCCTTCTCCCACACACCCCTCCTTCTCACTCACACACACACACACACACACACACATTCACACCCCCCACCGATGCATTAAAACATTCTGATATCTAAAGTGATCAACTCACTAGACTTACTATACCATCTTAATTTCAATCAGGGGAGAGGGTGAGACCTGTATATTATTTTGATATCAAACAGGGAAAAGGGTGAAACCTGTATTAAAAATCACACCCTATCATTTTCTCACTATGATTTAGTGACAAAACCCCTAGCCCTCCACACAGAACACCACATACAGGCCATAAACCCCTGGGGAATGGAGAATAATCCCTATATTAACTTAATATCAATACATTAACACACATTTACACTATATTACACAAACACACACACATACATTAAACACTATAACCCTATCTATGATACGGCAATTGATTCAGCCCCTATAAAGTCACACCTCATTACACAAACCCCCCTCCTATTGTGCCAGACAACTCCAGACCAGGTGCATGTCATAAAATAAGTTTAATCTCATTTGCATATCAAATTAATAGCCATAAATGCTCATTAATTATTCCTAGTGCCCTTTATATAGTAGTGGCAACAAGTGGACTAATAAAGAATAAATAAAGAATATCTTATCTTCTTCTTCACTGGAATTAATGGCGGCTCGCAAACAACAAACATCTTATCTTATCTGACTGCAGTCATTCACGAAAAAACTACAAGAAGATGCCCTTCCTGTCAACTGTGGTGGTCATGTGATTTCCTGTCAATTGTGGAGGTGCCTCTTGCGCATGCTCACAAAAAAACAGAACGGATTTCCTGTCAACTGCAGAGGTCACGTGATTTCCTGTCAACTGCGGAGGCGCCTCTTGTGGAGGTCGGCCATTATGTCTGCAGCCAGATGCATCTCCTTCGAATCGCAAGAGAGGGCCAGCCCAACTTTTCATATAAAATACAGAGGTGTGTAAGAAACCCATCACCAGTTACAAAGTGCAGAGCACTATGATACACCGCATCAAGTGGCTTCAACATGGTGGGTGCATATATACAACATCACCATAATCAAAAACAGACATTAGCAGTTATTGCACAATGGACTTTATAGTGTAGAATGAAAAGCAAGCCCTATTCCTATATAGGAAGCCAATTTTTCTCCTCAGCTTTTTGGTAAGGTGTTCTTCATGGGTCTGAAAAGAAAGCTTAGTGTCCAGCCAAATGCCAAGATATTTATATGAGTTAACAATTTTAATTTGCTCGCCTTGGAGTGTATGAATACTGTATGAATTGTCAAGCCTAGGGGACTGTGAGAACAGCATGTCAGGGTTTAGGACAAGCTTGTGATCAAAAAGAGACTGCTGGAATGCATCAAAGGCAGTCTGAGGCTTGCAGCGGCCAATGCAGGAGTGG
Source organism: Borostomias antarcticus (assembly GCF_949987555.1). Classification (NCBI taxonomy): domain Eukaryota; kingdom Metazoa; phylum Chordata; class Actinopteri; order Stomiiformes; family Stomiidae; genus Borostomias; species Borostomias antarcticus. Next base: position 36,489,965 of record NC_140234.1, on the reverse strand, counting down.
GGCCAAAACTATACAAAATTGTATCATCAGCATAATATTGGATGTTACAATGCGGAGAGGGGAATAAAATATTATTTATATAGAGAGTAAATAGAAGTGGACCTAAGATGGACCCCTGTGGAACACCTTTACCAATCACAAGAGAGCTGGATCTAACACCATCAGCCACAACGGCCTGCTTTCTCCCAGACAGATAGTTAGAGAACCAGCTAACAGAGATATCATCTAATCCAATGGAGGACAGTTTGCTCAATAAAACACCATGGTCCACAGTATCGAACGCTTTTGAGAGATCTACAAAGAGAGCAGTACAGTGGTGACAATTGTCAAGACCGTTTAATGTTATTTGTAACAAGGGATGTGGCGGTGAGAAGTCTCCAATCATCTCAGTCGTCCATACATCCAGCCAGTTCCGCAGAACTCCTGCGTTCCTCCTCAGTACATCCACGTATGTTGGTGTGGGACGTCCTCTTAATCGGTGCTCGTGTGTTGGCTCCCAGAGCACCAGCTTGCTGGCTGGGAATTCATGATGTCTGTGGCAGTGGCCAGCAAGTTTCATCCTCCTGGATGCCACTTTCTTACTCAGCTTTGGTAGCCCCCCATACAGATGCTTGTTGATAACATGCTCGTTCTGGTTGACATTTAGCACCACACACAGCATTCTGGTGTAGCACCCATCCAGAAACTTCTGCAGGGCGGGCTTCAGGGTCCAAGTTTCACAGCCGTATAGGAGGAAAAATCGCATGGAAGAAGCTCAGTTTTATGTGTCGAAGGAGATTGGAGTTCCACACACTATTCATGCCATTGAGGGCCCTCCATGCCAGCACTTTTCTTACCTTAAGGTCCTGTTCTGATGAGTTGACCCAGGAACCCAGGTATTTGAAATCGCTAGTATTTGAAGAACATCTGCTAGAGCATTGCCCCCCTGCTGTCTTGAGAGGTGGGTGGTCCAGGGGGGGTTGTAAGTGATTGCCTCAGTCTTCTTTGCATTCAACCTGAGGCCAACCCTGGCACATTCTGCCTCTACTCTGTTCAAGAGCTCCTGTGCCTGCTCTACACGGTTGGATATCAGACAGATGTCATCTGCATAGTCCAGGTCACATGGTCCAGATCCACAGTCGGTGGCTCCACCTCTGGTGATGTTACTGGTGGCGATGGCACTGGCAGGGCCCCCCCCCCAGCAGCACACACACCCACACACCTTCACACACACAGGCAGTAAGTTGACTGGAGAAAAAACGTTAAAAAAAATAAATAACATGATTGATTGCCGCTTGCGCAAGACCCATCGACGGGTCCCCCTGGAGCTCTGGGCCCAGGGCTTAAGCCCTGTGAGCCTGTCCATTAATCAGGCCTTGGTCACCCCTTTAAGCAGTGGTACAACTTTACAGAGTCTGTATGCCCAGAGCTCTTTATTGCGTTGGATGTGGCTGCTCTATGGAAAGCTTCTAATATCCAATGGTTTGATTCCACCTGCATGCATACAGACTCAAAGTCAATCTTCACTGGAGTATAGTTCAACCAGGCACAAAAATGGACTATCAAGCCCTTGATGTGTACAGTATCGATGATCAAATGTATGTGTCAGATTCAGAAAACGTTTTTGGTCTGTCGTGACAGAAAATTGTCTTAGATTGGCTCAACAATCAACACAACACAACTCAGACTAAGAACATAGAGTACATATTCCTCCAGTTTCTCTCAGAAACATTTGAATTATCTATTGCATCATATTGTCATTCATGGTCATTTGTTCTTTTGTCATTGGGCCCCTCAAAGGTACAAATTTAGCATTTTTTTGGGGAACAGCATTCAGAATTCATCCCATGCAGAATCTCTAGCAACGTCTGTAGAAATTTCTCTGCTGTCTGCTCCGGGTGGACCTCACACTCTGAGCAGTCATCTTTATCCCTCTGAAACAGATAAAACAGAGTGGGCAAAAAAATACACAGCAATAAAACCAGAGAGAGAGAGCAGGTGGGTATTCCAGGAAGCAGGTCCCCCCCCCCCCCCCCGTTTTATGTATAAATGGCATTTGTACTTTGTCTTTTTGTACTTTTACTTTTTTCATATAGTATGTTTCTAAATTATAGCATGCAGCCTATGAACCGTGCCTGTGGAAGGATCAGCATACAGTATAAGAAACCATTTACAGAATGTTAAAATAAAATATGCACCAACTTATTGATATTTAGACTCACAAGTCAGTCTCTAAACGCTGCACTCAACTAGAGACTGAAGACATTCATCCAGATTTCATTGTTAAAAGTGGGTGGAAACAAATTGAAAGATTGAAAAAAACCTGCATTGCAGAACCAACCCAAAGTCTTTAGGGTGGTCCTTCCTAATGTGGCGGTGACATGCAGAATGTTTTGGTTCATGTTTTGATGCTCCACTCCAATTTGTTTCACTAGGGACAAAGATAGGGGGAGGACATAATTTCCATGTCAAGACTAATTGATATTTGACTTAGTACTACAGAAGAGGTAACTTTTATCAAACGTAATGATAGCTTTAATATCTGGGAAAATTACTCAGCTTTTTTTCTTCTGTCCTCTCTATGACGTGCTACATACACATTCATCTCATAAAAAGGCATTCACAAAATGAATTTCTCCTGTGGACAATAACGACATCTAATCTAGAAATTAAGAAGAAAATCTTGGCAAGGGCCTCCATACTTGAACTGAACAAGAATACCGTGAATCTGTGGTAGTAATTCTAGTCTAGTTCAGCTCACTAACCTGGTACGGAGCAAGGTAGCCGTGCAGGCTTGGTTTCAATGGTTTCTGAGATGGCTCCACCTTCAGTTTGCTTTGTGGAACAGAACTGAGTTCAAACTCAACCTAGCAGATTAACTCCTTAATCTCGCTTCCTGGAATACTCAGGAAGAGGGCAATCTCCACCGAGTTTCATGAAAATCGGTCTGGTAGTTTCTGCGTACTCCTGCTAACAAACCAATAAACAAAATAAACAAACTAGAAATGGTGCTCAGAGGTAGAGAGACAGACAGAAGACAGGCAGACAGGCAGACAGACAGATATGAACATTAATAATCCCCATAGTAGGAAATTTGGCATTTCAGCAGTGGGAAATTACAGCAAAAGGTTGGAAATGCAGCATACAGATTATATTGTTGCAAATAAACATAAACAGAACAAGGAATATAGACATACAGTACATACATACAGCATGTGGAAAATATAGAATATGTACATTGTCAGAATGAGTGAGATGTTGCAATCCTCGGGACCCGAGGGCATGGCTCTGTCCATGAGGTTCTCTGAGTACAGCATGCTCCAAGTCCCTGACCAATCCCCCCCCCCCGTACAGCATGCGTCAAGTCCCTCACCAACCCTCCCTAGAAGAGTTCAGAGGTCAGGACGGGCCGAGGGCCGTCGGGCGAGAGCCGGAGCCTAGAAGGCCGCGGGGGGGGTTCATCGATGCGAGGAAGGATGTCGCCACCACGCGGGAGGGGTCGTAGCCCAACAAGGATGTCGCCACCACGCGGGAGGGGTCGTAGCCCAACAAGGATGTCGCAACCACGCGGGAGGGGTCGTAGCCCAACAAGGATGTCGCCACCACGCGGGAGGGGTCGTAGCCCAACAAGGATGTCGCCACCACGAGGGAGGGGTCGTAGCCCAACAAGGATGTCGCCACCACGCGGGAGGGGTCGTAGCCCAACAAGGATGTCGCCACCACGCGGAAGGGGTTGTAGCCCAACACCTGAAGCAAGGGAGCCATTTCTTGTCCCGACTAACCGCGGTAGGCTGTCCGGGGAGTCAAGAGAGTCACGATCCCCGGCTAACCGTAACCACCTACCGTCACCTGAGCCTCAAGTGCCATCTCCTGATCAGCGTAGGCCACGCTCAGGGAGCGGGAGGTCATCACCATCACTCTCCCGACCCTCATGACCATTACCACCACCACCCCCACCCCCAACTCCAGCTGATCAGCCTGACCCGGTGGGATCACTGGGAAGGGAGGGTGCGGGATCACCCCAGGAGCCTGGATCTAGGAGATGAAGGGGGGCAGAGAGGATGGGGAGAGATGAGGAACGACCCAGGACCCCTGCAGAGAAGACGGGGAGAGAGGGAGAACAACCCAGGACCCCGGCAGAGAAGAGGGCGGGACACGGAGTGCGACCCTGGACCCCGAACCAACCGAGGGACCCGAATGGGCCGAGAGAGGACCCAGACCTGAGAGCTCACCTAGAGAAGAAGACAAGGAGGGAGAAGACGGTTCGGGCCTATGTAGCACCACGGGAGTCTCCCAGAAACCCCCGCAGAGGGGAGGATACCACTGCAGTGCAATCCCCACTGAGCTACCATCCCAATCAGAAAAGTCGGCCAGTAGCTACACTGAGTCAGAGACCGACTTGGGATTCTTCGCCCTGGAGAGTCTCCTGGGCGAAATGGATCCCGACTATTAGGAGATGATGAAGCAAAAATTAGAGTAATGCATTGCTAGCAGCTGTGTGTATTTGTATGAGTAAATGACTAGAAGTGGCAACGTAGAATAGAGGGTTTGAAACTAGCCAGTCCGTGCTACAAGGCTCGGCAACATGGGTGAAAGGCAGAAGTCACTTAGAGATGATGTTAACCAATCAATCTTATAAGATATGTGTTTTAATCTTATATTATGTGTTTAACAGATAATCCAGAGGATGTTTTCAACTAAAAACTGTGTACTGTAACTTGGTTTGATTTTGCAACTGATCAAAAGATAGGGCCGCGCCTGCTGCCTAACTTCCCCTTTTAGTGCAACTTCTCCTTTCCTGGAAACCACCTAACGGTCCCATGTCGGGGGGAGAAGAGGGGGGGTCAGGGGTATGAAGTAATCCTTTAAACTGTAAATCATGTGACTTCTGATAAACTGTGTAAGTTTGTATGCATTACATTACATTACAGTCATTTAGCAGACGCTTTTATCCAAAGCGACTAACAATAATTGCATTTAACGTAGGAAGAGCCAATGTACTACTACTTGCCAGAACTCACAAGTGCATCTTCTTTCTAAAACAAACAAGTGACTAAGAGCATAATCTAGTGCTGAAGGCAAAGTGCAAGAATCACAATCTAAAGTACAGTGCAATATAATATAATAAGTGCTTAGGTGGGAGGATTGTTGTATTGATGCATATATGGTAGCATGATAAGAACTTGTACCTGGTTAGGTGATAGGTGATGTGATGTATGGAAAGAAGGAGGAGTGGCAGGCCAAAGAGTTGTGAGGTTATAAAGAGGGTTGGTAAACTGCTATTATACGGGATTGTTGAACTGATGCTCGACCAACCATCATCAACGGATCGGCCTGGACTCCCCCGGTACCTGCCTGTAGAAACTTGACTGCAATCTGACGCTGTTTTGCCACTTCAGAAGGACACTTTTTCTGCACCAGTTATCTGACACAAGAGAAGATCCAACAACGGTCCATCGAACTCTGGGTGGGGTCGGCAGGAAGTGCGGTAGGAGTTGTCAGGTCCAGTACCGATATATGGGTAGGGTGTTGGAATTTTGGCCAAGTTCTGCCACACTCCTTCTAATACAATGATTTAGTTCTGTTTTACTAATTCTTATTTTTTGAGTTACCGATTATTAATTAATAATTTATTGATGATCATGGACATTTATCATACATTTCTGATGATTTATCAACGATTATCCTACAACCCTGAACTGATTATTGACATTTATCCACTAATTATTGATTGATTATGAGATGTATTGGATTTATTTGTTGATTGTTTGCCATTATTTGCTGCGGCTTATTACAAGAATTATAATCATTTATATTGTTTAAATAAATTTAACAAGCATTCCAAAAGGCAATAGTCTACTGTCACGTTACTCCTACCCCTCACCGGGGAGGCATCTTAAAGGAGGTTTACGGTGTTTTGTAAAAGGCTTAAAGGAGGTTTATGGTATTTTGTAAAAGGTTAGGTTCATGCATGCTACACTATCTGGTTCTTAAGGGTTGACACATTTGAACACTCCCTTACACTAATAATATTAGTGTTGATCCGCAACCACATCAACTGTTGTCTTTGAAGGAGTAGAGCGGTCGTTAACCAAAGTGATTTATGGCTGCTATCCCACTCACAGGTCACAGTGGGATGCAGTTACATGTTGAAGCAGGGAGGGCTTTGGGATCGGAGACCGTTAGTAAGACTAGGCGAGTCTACTCAAACCAGTATATTCCACATTCTTTAGAAACTCCTTTGAGCTGAAGGATAGTGAAATCCTGAGTGATTACTGGTAATCAGACCCTTGTACTGGGGTACCTGGGAGACAACATACATCCAGATGGTATAGTAAGTCTAACCAATATGTATAGTAATACTCATTCATACATACATACATACATACATACATACATACATACATACATACATACATACATACATACATACTGTAAGAGCCTAAATGCAGTGTTTTGAGTTATGAGTTTTTGGATCTAGTAATTGGTATTATTTTGGATGTTGTCTGATGGTTGCTAACATTGATTTCTCTTTTTATGGGCCTGCTCTCGCGGGAAAATGATTTGGGGGTTTTTTGGTCAGGCCTGCAGTCAGGCATGCGGAGAGAGTGGAGCCACACAGTTTTTAGACCTCTCTCGCTATCGTTATTATTTTCTTTCATTGATATTGGTATTGTAATTCGTAGGATAAGCCTATTGTATTAAACATTTTTTATTTAACTAAACAGTTCTAATTTTTTACCGAGTTATCTCGTGGGATCTTTACAACGACGAAAGGAAATATAGAGGAGCGTCAAGCAAAGGCTTCAGTCACCGCACATATGGGAACCTACATTAGTCTAAAAACTTGCTCTTCACGAATTAATGGAATGAGAACGGCCTGACTCACGGTAAAGGAAACGTTTACATGGACATTATAGTGGTTTTGGGAAGAGAAGACAACAAACTGTAAGTCATATCTTTGCATGATTTGCCGCAGATCGCTAATTGAAGCGAACCTGGATTGCTAAGGGAAAGCTAGCTACAAGGACTGCATGTTTGGGCTAATGAGGAAATGGAACGCAAGTCATAGATCGCCTCGTTCTATCGTGCTTCTTTTACATTTTACTAATTAAAGTGTGGGAAATCTTGCTTCATAATGGATGAACTGGACAGTGAAAAACGGATAGTAAAAATTTAAGAGAAGGCTTTAGGAGACCACGCAGCCAGACAAGTCCAGGCACGCAGGCACAAGCTATCCCAGCTAACTAGCATGGAAAAGCAAATTGAGCAGCTAATGGAAGATGATGCAAATGTCGATGCCGTTAAGAATAAATTGCGCGTTGACTTTAGTGGTGTGCATCAGGAATTCTTAGACCTAAATTCAGGTTTGAAAAGATTTATGGCTGAGGACGAATTTTTGGATGATCAGAAGAATTGGTTTGATCCGAAAAATAAATCAGTACATGGATTCTTCTGGAAATGTGAGGAATGGATGAAAGAGGTGATGAAACGCTCTGAGCAGGCTGAAGAGTGTGATAAAGAAGTAACACCAATGTGGAAGTGTGTCATCGTCATCTTCCTCAGTCAGAATGAAGGTAGAAATGGAGCGGGCAGCATTAAAGGCAAAGGCTGCAGCTTTAAGTGAAAAGTTAGCTATAGAACAGGAAGAAGCAGAGTGGCTGGCACAAAAAAGATGCAGGGAGGCTCACCTGCAAGCTGAGGAAATACGGTTTGAGGTTGAACAAAAAAGAATAGAAGCAGCCATAAAGGCCAAAAAGGAGATGCATGAAATGCAGACTGCTCTTGCCGAGTCAGATGCAAAAATGGAGGTCTTGCAAAAATATGAAGAGGACAGGAGCATCATTGGAATGAATGAACAGGCTAATGAAACAAAGGTGACCGCTACCTTTCAACCACTACCACCACTACCACAGCAAGCCTCACCTACACCCAATGTTGAACACAATGTTCAGTTACCAGCCATGCCTCAAAGAGCTTCACCTGTACTGAACACAGACTCCAACGACAGACCAATGCTTGATGGTCTATGCAAGGCAATCTCTCAACAAGCCAATGTCACTGAGTACCTTGTGAAGAATCACAAAGCGTCATTACTTCCTGATCTCACCATTCCAATGTTTAAGGGTGACCCGCTTGAATACAAATCTTTTATCAGCTCTATTGAACATGGAGTTGAAAGCCGCACTGATGACAGTCGTGATCGCCTACAATTTTTGATGCAGTACACAAGTGGACAACCACATGAGTTGGTGAAGAGCTGCATCCACATGGAACCTTCAGCAGGTTATGCTAAAGCAAAAGAGATGCTAAAATAATTTTTTGGCGATGACTACAAGATAGCAGAAGCTTACATAAAGGAAGCTTTGGATTGGCAGACAATCAAGCCAGAAGATGGCGCCGCGCTACAGTCCTTCGCATTATTCCTCGAAAAAATCGACTTCCTGAGAACTAAAGGTCTGTGTTTGCATGCCTTAAACATGGTCACATGAGTAGCAGCTGCAAAGAGAAAGTTCAATGTCAAGAGTGCTCTCGGCTGCACCCCACACTGCTGCATATTAAAACTAGGGACTCACCAGAAGAAACATCAAAGGGAAACTGTGAACAACAATCCATATCAAGTGCTCTTGTAGAAATGACAGAAACTTTTGGTGTTAGTGGGGCCGGTAAGGAAGATTGTGCTCTTTCAGTCATTCCAGTACGTGTAAAGGCACAAAAGGGAACCAAGACAGTGACAACATACGCATTCCTGGATCCAGGTAGCTCCGCTACGTTCGCTACAGAGTCACTGATAAACCAACTTGGCATGAGTGGACGCAATACAAGCATCTTGCTACGAACAATGGGAACAGAATCCATTGTGAACACTTGTATTGTGACAGGAATGGAAATCAGTAGCCTGGACATGGACAGCAACCAGTTCATCGAACTTTCAGAGGTGTTTTCACAGAAAACCATCCCTGTAACCAAAGATAATATTCCCCTCCAGGAGGATGTTAACCGCTGGCCTCACCTGAAAGAGGTGAAACTTCCCTCTATCCAAGCCGACATCGGATTACTCATTGGAGTGAATGTTCCTAAGGCAATGGAGCCACTACAAGTGGTCAGCAGCATGAACAATGGACCATACGCGGTGAGAACAATATTAGGCTGGACAGTAAACGGACCACTCAGAAGTGGAAACAATATGGAGACAAACAAATGGACAGGAGTCACTGCGAATCGAATCTCAGTAGCCAAGCTAGAAGAGCTCTGGCAAATGCAGTTCAAGCAGGATTTTCCTGATGCTGGACAAGACGAAGATGTCGAAATGTCCAAAGGAGATCGCCAGTTTATTAACATGGTGTCGCAATCTTCAAAGCTTGAGGATGGCCATTACAGTGTTTGCCTTCCAATTAGGAACAAGTCACTGTGTATGCCAAACAACAGATCAGTCGCCGAGCAGCGTGCACTGAACTTACGGAAGAGATTCTCTAGGGATATCAAGCTTCATACAGAATATGTCGCATTCATGGATGACATCCTAAAGAAAGGCTACATGATGAAGCTCAGCAGTGCTGAACGCATGCCAATCGAAGGGCGCACATGGGATCTGCCTCACCACGGAGTCCGACATCCAGTCAAGCAAAAACTGCGTGTTGTCTTTGACTGCGGTGCAAGCTTTCAAGGAACATCGCTGAACCAACAGCTCCTGCAAGGACCGGACCTAACTAACTCCCTAGTGGGGGTCCTCACAAGGTTCAGACAAGAGACCGTGGCTGTTATGGCTGACGTGGAGGCCATGTTCCACCAGGTCAGAGTCAGCCATGAAGACACGGATTTCTGCAGGCTTCTCTGGTGGCCCGGTGGGAACTACGAACAGGAGCTTCTGGAACACAAGATGCTGGTCCACATCTTTGGTGCAACATCATCGCCAAGCGTTGCAACCTTTGCGCTCCAGCAATGCGCAACTGACTTCGAGGATGAATTTGGCCCGGAAGCTGCCAAAACAGTAAAGAAAAACTTTTACGTAGACGACTGTCTTAAGTCAACTACTGATGAAGACACAGCAATCGCCCTTTGCGCTGATCTGAGAGGCATGTTGGCGAAAGGTGGATTCCGACTAACAAAATGGTCAAGCAACAGCAGGAAGTTGCTTAACTCAATCCCTGAAGAGGAAAGAGCGCAAGGATTCCAAGATCTGGATTTGGATGAAGACAACTTGCCGATGGAGAGAGCACTGGGAATCCAGTGGTGTGCTGAATCAGATCAGTTCAAATTCAAGATCCTCCTCAAAGATCGATCACACACTAGGAGAGGCCTGCTTTCCCTCGTCAGTTCCATCTTTGACCCGCTGGGCTTTCTCGCTCCTGTAGTGCTGCCCGCCAAACTTATCCTGCAAGAGTTATGCCGGCAGAAATATGGCTGGGACGAAGACCTGCCAGACAACGTCGTTGAGAGCTGGAAAAGGTGGATCTCAGGGCTGCAACTGCTTGAGAATTTTGGAGTCGACAGATGCATCAAGACAAAGCAGTTGGGTACGCCAGTCTTCGCACAGCTACATCATTTCGCCGATGCGAGTGAAGATGCTTATGGGACAACAAGCTACTTACTGCTGCGCACTGCATCTGGAGAAGCTCAATCCACCCTTATGATGGCAAAGGCAAGGGTCGCGCCCTTGAAGTCTCCAACCATACCAAGAATGGAGCTGACCGCGGTGACAGTTGCAATCAAGATGGACAAGCTCCTAAAGAAAGAGCTTGAACTGAAACTCCATGACTCCATCTTCTGGACGGATAGCACGGCTGTGCTAAAGTACTTGAACAGTGAAAGCACAAGATTCAAGACTTTCCTTGCTAATAGGATCCCAACAATCCTGGAGCATTCTCAGACTTCACAGTGGAGATATGTCAATACAACTCTGAATCCTGCTGATCATGTCTCAAGAGGACAGACTGTTGAAGCATTCTTGAAGAATGAAAGCTGGCTTTCAGGACCAAGCTTCCTGCTCTGCACACAAGAACAGTGGCCCAAAAATCCAGATCCCAGAATGCTGGACCTTGACGACCCAGAGGTTAAAAGAGTAGTTCAAGTGCATGTCAGTCAGGCGCAAGAGTCCAAAGATGCGACAGACCAGTTGATGATCCACTATTCATCCTGGACGTAAAACGTGCAGTCGCCTGGTTTCTGAAACTGAAGGATTTGTTGAAGGAACTGAAAGCAAAGAGAAAGGAACCAAGCGTGTCAAACGGAGAAAGCAGCATGAATCAGTTCAAGACAGCTTTCAAAGGAACACACCTAACCTGTGAAGATCTGAACAAAGCAGAAACAGAAATCGTGAAGTACTGCCAAAAACAAAGCTTCAAAGAAGACTTGGCAATGCTAAAGGAAAATCAAAGAGTGAAGAAAAGTAGCTCACTTTACAAGTTGAATCCCGTACTTCAGGAAGGAGTCATGCGAGTTGGAGGAAGGTTGAGCTGAGCAGCAATGCCCGATGATTCCAAGCATCAAGCCATCTTGCCAAAGGATTCGCACATCACAAAGCTTGTGCTGAGACACATTCATGACGTTACAGCTCACGCCGGAAGGAATCATATGTTGGCTCAACTTCGTCAAAGATTCTGGATCCCAGGAGCGAACGGAGCCATCAGAAAGTTCTTGGCCAAGTGCGTCACCTGTAAAAGGCTACACGGGACTGCTGGCAAGCAACTCATGGCAGATCTACCAGAATGCAGGGTCCTGCCCGACGATCCTCCATTCACAAGAGTTGGCGTGGATTACTTCGGTCCTTTCCTGGTAAAAAGAGGACGAAGTCAGGTAAAGAGATATGGTGTCATATTTACATGTCTCGCCATACGGGCCGTACATCTAGAAGTCGCCTCTTCACTTGACACTGATAACTGTCTCAATGCAATTAGAAGATTCCTTGCAAGAAGAGGACAAGTAAAGGAGATGTACTCAGACAATGGAACCAACTTTCGGTCAGCTGACTGTGAGTTGAAGAAATCAATTAAGGAATGGAACACCAGCAAGATTAAAAAAGACTTGCAACAGAAGGGTGTCCAATGGCACTTCAACCCTCCAGCAGGTTCTCACCATGGAGGAAGCTGGGAGCGTCTGATCCGCTCAGTGAGAAAAGTTTTGAACACTACAGTGAAAGAACAACCTTTGGATGAAGAAGGTCTTCATACCTTACTGTGTGAAGCTGAGGCTGTCATGAACAGCAGGCCCATCACAAAGGCATCTTCAGACCTCAATGACCTAGAGGCCTTAACGCCCAACCACCTGTTGTTACTCAAAGTCAAGCCTGAGCTATCACCAGGAGTATTCAATAAAGATGACCAATACGCTAATCGCAGATGGAGGCAAGTCCAGTACCTCGCGGATGTCTTCTGGAAGCTGAAGATCTTCTGGAAGATGGTCCACACCTGGAAGAAACTTCTGTGTCGTTGACGTGGTGCTGATTGTGGATGACACATCACCAAGAAATTCATGGCCTCTTGGAAGAATCGTAGAGACTTTTCCTGACAAGAAAGGCTTTGTTCGTCAATTAAAAGTCAAGACCAAAACCAACGAGCTCTGTCGTCCAATAACAAAGCTATGTCTTCTTCAAGAATCTGAGGATTAATGATGAACACTTCTGAAGAAAAGTCCTCGTTTAGGACGGGGCGAAGAACAAGCAGAAGATTTCTTTAAATAGTTGAATTTAAACTTAGTAACAGCATGTAGGCTCCTCTAGCTTACTTATTTATTTATTTTTGAGTTATGAGTTTTTGGATCTAGTAATTGGTATTATTTTGGATGTTGTCTGGTGGTTGCTAACATTGATTTCTCTTTTTATGGGCCTGCTCTCGCGGGAAAATGATTTGGGGGGTTTTTGGTCAGGCCTGCAGTTAGGCATGCGGAGAGAGTGGAGCCACACAGTTTTTAGACCTCTCTCGCTATCGTTATTATTTTCTTTCGTTGATGTTGGTATTGTAATTCGTAGGATAAGCCTATTGTATTAAACATTTTTTATTTAACTAAACAGTTCTAATTTTTTACCGAGTTATCTCGTGGGATCTTTACGATGACGAAAGGAAATATAGAGGAGCGTCAAGCAAAGGCTTCAGTCACCGCACATATGGGAACCTACACATACATACATACATACATACATTAGTGTTGCACGATAAACCGGTACCAACGGTCTACCGCGGTGCCAAAATGTCACGGTGCCAACTATACTATAAGCTCTACACAACGGTACTACCGTGGAATACGGTACTACCGTTGAACGGCAGGGGGACAATGTTACCTCTGTTCCCAAATTCACTGGTTTCTGCTAATGAGAAGACTGGCTCGCGACACCTTTGTGCAGCTCCCAATTTGTTGGCTCGCGCACACATGTCCGCAGTCACTGGCTCGCGACACCGATGTGACAGCTCCCAATGTGTTGGCTTGCGCACACATGCAACTCCGCAGTCAATATATATTGATGTTATCTGTATGCCTGGGCGCGAGCCAGTCTTGTTCTCAGTAGGCTATCGTAATGTCAGAAGCGTTCCCTAGCTCGGAGTCCGCACCATCAAATGTAACATTATTGAAGAAACATAACTCTAAAAGTTTAATATGGAACTATTTTAGTTTTAAACCATATAAACAAGGAAAAGCTATAGATGATGGCCGTCCGTTGTGCATGCGATGCAGCAATGCCGTACAGGCAAAAGGAGGCAACACATCAAACTTAATAAAGCATACAATCTCGTCATCCAGACCTTGCACTGGAATACAGACGAGCTAATGAGGTTAGTATGACTTTATTTGTTATAACTAGCAGTGTTCTTGCCATTAGCTAATATTACAAAAATGAATGAAAAAACCTCTTAGCTAAAGCGTGTGCTGCTGTTGCTATCTATCCAGCCAATGCTAGCCAGCTGGCGAGCTAATGAAGTAACGTTAGCCTACCTGCTGTCATGTCGTCATGCACAGCTGTTGAATGAAATTTGTCGTCCTCTCATTCCAACTCCAAACTCCTTAAAATAATGTGAGCTAGATGATGTAGGCTGAGACAAATCCAATGATAATCCAATGATATCTACCTCTTGACATTTGGTCATTTGATCTGGTTTTGACTTAAACGAAAGTGAAAGCTAGATAAAGCATGTTGATGTCACTGCCATCGACCAAAACCCAGTGGCCCTCCGCTGACCTTTACTGGTGGTTGGTGACACTACACTTGTGTGTAAATGGTAAATGGACTGCACTTATATAGCGCTTTTCCACCTTAGCGGCACTCAAAGCGCTTTACAATGGCCTCTCATTCACCCATTCACCCATTCACACACTCACACACCAATGGCGGCAGCTGCCGTGCAAGGTGCTAACCTGCTCATTGGGAGCAATTTGGGGTTAGGTGTCTTGCTCAAGGACACTTCGACATGTGGACAGTCGGAGCTGGGATTCGAACCACTGACCCTTCGATCATTGAACAACCCGCTCTACCAACTGAGCTACAGCCGCCCCCACAAACATGGCTGATTCTGTTGTTGTTGTTAGATATGCGTTTTAAATATTTAATATTAATAATTCATAATATGCATAATATCTTTTTACTTACCTGTAGAGTTACAATGTAATGCATTAAATGCATGTTATTCATTTAATTCATGTAAATGCTGCGGTATCGTGATACTACTTGGTATCGTGATACTTTGGCTGGTATAGTATCGCAGGTCAAATACTGGTATCGTGACAACACTAACATACATACATATATACATACATACATACATACATACATACATACATACATACATACATACATACATACATACATACATACATACACTAACACACACACACACACACACACACACACACACACGCACACATACATACATGCATACGCTGAACTGCTCTGCACCTGGGTGGGATGAGCCTGTGCATGCGCACGTGTATGCGAGCAGGATATCTTTGGTAAGTGAGCCCTGTGTCTTTTGTAACCCTCCCATGTCAAGTTCCCATGTCCAGTCCAGTTCTTGTAAATCTTCATGACATTTTTAAGGAGCTATTTGGCATAGCACACTTCCCTGAGTAATAACATCGGGCACATCTAAACACTTAACATATAAACACAGGTCGTGGTCATGAACAGCTGCATTAGATCTGTCTAACACAAGAGGAACTGCACTATCCCAGTGGTGGACAGGATATGATAGATACAGCATATTGTTTATCGGGGGAGTTGTTGAAATGAATATGGCTTGGTGGTCCAGAACATTTCTGGAAAGAGTATGACAAGTGTCACTTCCTCTCTCTCTCTCAATGCCTTCACCCAGCCAAGTCGTTTTTATCCAGTCTCTATCTCTACTGCTGAAAGTGGGTTTATAACCAATGAGGAACACTGAGAAGTTGTGGCTTGGAGGCGTTTCATGTTACTTAACTTTGTTTGGCTTTCAGAAACACAAGATAAAATAAAATTAGGGGTAGAATCCCTAAAATAACTGTCTTAAGACATGGGCCAACCGAGTATACCAACCTGTTGATCACCGTTTCTTTGCTGTTTTTCATGTGTAGCCTAGTGGACTAGTTCGTCTGGATTGTAATTTTTGTGCATCAATAGTCTCTGTGCGGGCTGTGACCCCATCCCTGCAAATAATTGAGGTATGTAGAAAGAGGCACAATACAGATAGAATGGCTAAAAGAAAATAAGGATATAGCCAAATGATTCATACATTGAAGAGTCAGTCAGTGGTTTGTAAAGTAGCCAATGACTTTCATTTTGAATGAAATTCTCTTAACTAAGATTTTGAAAAAAACATTGCTTAATTATTTAGTCATGTGAATATTTTTTTAAATATCAGGCTCCATTTGCCACAAGAATGAATGCATTGGTTGCAGTCTTTCTTGTGTGGCCCGGCCTCGACACCCTGAATTAGCAAAGAGTTGTCTCATCAACTTGGCGTGAAACAATGCCTACCTGTGTGCTTTCACCTAAGTTCACCTGAAGAAGGCCTGCACACCAAAACCTCCCATTAAAGTTTATCTGAAAGTGAAGAAGACTGTGCAGGAGTTTTTTTGTTTCATTAAACCTGTGTGCTTTGTCATGTCTGATGGATTTTGGAGAGAATCGCATATAAAATATATGTGTCCTGTAGTTTCTAAAGGGTAGTCAACACACACTGGTAAATATACAATAGCTGTTCTGCCAACCGGGCCTAGCAGAAGGGTCAAGCTAAGGGGTCAACTTTGGGAATGCAGACTAGAGTTAGGTTCGAAATCATTCACTCACTCCCTATGTAGTGTTCCCCATATAGTGAACTACATTGGGAGTGATTCAACGTTTTTTGGACACTACGTGGAACGTTATTCCGGCGGTTATTCATGGACACAAGCAAGCAGATGCACCCAGTATCTATAAATCTAAATCTAATCTAAAATAAACAACCTGAGCACCGATGGCAGCAAGTTGAAAGGTACTCAGATAGTATTCAGTTTCCATGTTCAGTTTTGAATGTTAAATAACAAATAAATTCTTGAAATTCTAATGATGTGCAAGTGTGGTTTTGTCAAGTATGGTGCTGTAAAGTTGCACAATAAGACCGTGATAGCCAGTTAGCTCAGCTTAGCGCAGCTTCCATAACATTAAGGGTAAAGCAGTTAACATTACAACAATGATTCCTGTAGTAATTTTGATGCTGCTGGTTCAACTTCTGTTTCTCAGGCATAAACAGAGGCAAACTCAAACTCGCATTAGCAGCAAAATAGCTACAGGAATTATTGCAACGTTAGCTAACTGCTTTTGAAACCGATAGCTACCGTCTTCACGTCTTCTCCTTCGTTAAAACACGACAGCGTTGCTTTGTGGTACAGTATATGGGAGAAATTGTAGGGTACATCCTATGTTCACTAGAAATCAATGTGAATTGTGGGTATTTTGTAGTGGACTATATAGTGAATTAAATTAACAGTTGAGAATTCGAACACTAGACAAAAATGGCGGACGCACTATATAGTGCACTATATAATGAATAGGGAACGGTTTCGAACACAGCTTGGGAGAGTGGCCTAATCCCACTGTCTAAGGTAATATCTTATTTAGAAAGAAGGCCCTCCTGAAAGTCATAAATTCATTAATGGTTGAAGTCTAGGGGGATGCGTCATACATATTAGGCACCACCGCTGACACACACGGGTGTTATGGAACCTTCAAGTCTAGCAGGGTTAGGGTTAGTACTCTGAATAGCAAGTAAGTGTCATCTTGGACCCCCTAGCGCCGTTTAATCAGAACCTTAGCTGATACCGATACACAGGCAGGAAAACAGTATTTAAGGGGCATTTTGGCCTTGGAACACTGATTTTGGCTCTGAACATGGCAGGCAGGCACTTCGTATACAGAGAGGGTAGACAGACTTAGGCTAAGTGTCTATACCATAAGACTGTATAGTGAAACCTGTACAATGAACCTGTTTAGACTGTATAGTGAAACCTGTACAATAAACCTGTTTTTGCCGCTCCAAATCCCGTATAGGATATTCTTCATTTGCAAGAAGGCCAGACTAAATGTGATTACTACAGTAGCTGAGTAATGCTGCAAATTTATTGAACTAAAAAAAACACAATGCAGAACAACAAAACAAGAAATATCAAAGAAAAACGCCAAAAGCCAACATGTCTCACCTTTCTTATCAGTAAACGGAGACGCTTGTCCAGGTTATATTCCTTTAAAGTCTTCTCTTTTCCTTCAATCAACAGGACATTCACCTCCTCAGCCAGGCACGAGAAAGTAGAGCTGGGGCAATTCTGCTGGAGAGATAAGATCAGAACCAGAGTTTGGGGCTTCAACAACACTGGATTCATGTCCCAAGTTAACATGTAAACACACTCAAACAGATTAGATCCATGTCTCTGGAATGCTACACTCACTGGTACTGTAGCACATATTCCATTAGGAAGAAACCACATACCTGATAATCCTTAAAGGTTGGTGTGTACAGCCTGCAATCAAAGTTCTAGTGAGAGAAAGAATTAACTTCACTACACAGACAACATGACAGTACAAGCTATTTAAAATAAATTAACTAGTAACAAATAGCATATACAATGTATGGTAAATACACAAGTCACAACATGTAAACAAGAACGTTTCGGAGTTATTGGAAAGTGTATTTGTCACTTTTGGGAGCTATAGGCTAGTTGACCTAAGCCACTTCCAGGGAATGATGCTAAGCTAGGATACCGGTGCAAGTCTCTATACTTCCTACTGCACGCACAGAAAAGAGAAGGGTATGTATCTTCATGTCTGACTCTGGGGTAGATGGTAAATAAGCTAATTTCCCAAAATGTTTTAGTGTTCCTTTAAGACTATAACTCTGCTAACAACTAATTATTGCAACTGTGCAATAGGCATCCACACAATTCCATTTCAGAATGAAGCCATATTAAACTGGTTTTGAAATGTTCAAATAATCCCCCATGAGTGTTGTTGGGTTGTATAAGAGGGTCCAGAAACTTATTGACATGATCTAGAACCAAATAAAAACAAGAAAATGGAAAATAGAAGCATCTAGTTACCATCTGGCGAACCTTTTCAAGGAAATTTTTAACCAAAGTCACACAGCCCGGGCAGCACTTCTGTCCATCCGCCTGTCTAACTGTGAAAGTGGCCAGACAAAGCAGGCAGAGCAAGAGGCGCAGGTCAGACCTGTAGTCCAGTCCAGGAGTCTGCCTCAAACCTGGAGACTTTTGCTGAGAATGAGACTCTTCTGAGAAGTCCTCCATGCTGCTGCAGCTGTTGGTACATGTGACAGTAGCTGCAGCTAAGCGGTAACCCGTGAACCAGCCAGGCAACCTAGCGGGAAGAGGGTGATGAGGCAAACCCTCAATGATGTGTCAACACCCCTCCTCCTCCTCCTCTTACAGCAATTCCTTCCTTGCTTGTTATTTTTTGTAATTTAAGCCTAACTTGTCAGCTTGCATCTCGTTTATGTGAGAAGAATTTGGATCACAAAACATTGTTTAGTTTTATTAGCTATGTTTCCTTTTTTTTTTTTTTTTACAACTTTGTGACTGATGCCTTCAATAGGCTAACTGGTAACACTTTATTTTAGGGGGTTATAAGGTGGTAATTATTAGGGATGCACCGATGCATCGGCCGATGTTGGCCTTGTTGACTGCCATCGGCCCATCGGCAAATAAAATGACATTCACCGATGGTAGTGGCCGATGTTATGTCGCAACAATTATGGCTTTTTTTGTTGCAAAATGTAGTCTACCCAGTTGCAAACGCACGTGTAGTTTGCTTTCAAATTAAAGTGAAATAAAAATGTCGGCCATGTGGGAATATTTCACCATCTCAGACAAAGATATGTGCTATGCAACTTGTAAAACTTGTTCAAGTGACATTTCAAGAGGAGGTACTACAGCCAAGGATTTTATCAAATCTAACTGGCCATTTGAAAAGCAGGCATCATTTCTTTGTTTCCCTGGCACAAAAGGGGGGATAAAAATATAGTTTAAGTTTAAGTTTATTAATGGATAGCCCTGTGAGATGCATATCTCATCTCGATTTCACAGGGGTCCAACATGAAAGAATAAAAACATACAACAAACAGCTACATACAACATTCGTACATGCATACATCCGTTAAGGCGCTCATTTCAACCCTCCCACCGTTCATTCCCACTATCCCACCGAACTCCCTAGTCCAGGGGTGGCCAACCAGTCAGAGACTAAGAGCCACAAAAATTACTGTGGTACCACCCAGAGCCACACCATATATACCAGCGTTTCTCAACCTTTTTTTCAGTCACCGCACCCTTCATAAGTACTTAAAATCCCAAGGCACCCCAGTCTAAAATAAGAAGAAAAACGTTATTGTCCATTAAATATACATTTAAAGTTAATTTATTTAAAATTAATACATACAACAAGATATTTTCTGACATAATATATTTTGGACTGGGTTGGGTTAGGCTGGACTGGGCTGGGTTAGGCTGGGCTGGGCTGGACTGGACTGGACTGGACTGGACTGGACTGGACTGGACTGGACTGGACTGGGCTGGGCTGGACTGGGCTGGGTTAGGCTGGACTGGACTGGACTGGGCTGGGTTAGTCTGGACTAGGCTGGGTTAGGCTGGGCTGGACTGGGTTAGGCTGGACTATGCTGGGTTAGGCTGGACTGGGCTGGGCTGGGTTGCCTTTCAGTTGCCTTGATAAAAACATTTTAGTAATTACAATCGTTTTAACGTGTTTTAACTTTACCAAGACAATTATCCACCCAGGGTTTAGGTTCTCAGGTCACCCCACCTATCTGGAGAGGAGAGTTGGCTGGTTAAGTGACTCGTCAAATAAGGCTGAAGATGCTAGTTTCATAAGCTGCAATTTTCTTTTGGGGAAAACTTTATTTTATTTGAAAAAATAAAAAAGTTTATTTGTTTGCACAACAGGGATGCCCTTTTGCATGTACAGTACTTTGAATCACTTATGATGGACTTGATACGTTTAGTGTTATTTTTATTTTAAAAGGTTTTACAAAAATGTTTTTGCATATTCTCCATATAACAGCAATCAACTTATTTTGACAGTTTTGATGAATTCAGAGCAGTGAGGAGACATTCCAAAGATATGGTAATGGTAAGGTAGACAGACAGACAGACAGACAGACAGACAGACAGACAGACAGACAGACAGACAGACAGACAGACAGACAGATAGATATAGACTTATGTCAAAAACACACAGAGGTAGGTGTCGGTGAGAACTAGAATAACAATGAGAAATGAGATATCCCTCTAAATCTGGCTGAAAAACGACTTAAAACGGGCTTAAAAGCACCCAACAATTTGTGTGTGCCCCCCCTAACACATTGAATGCCCCCCCTGGCATTTCATTCTGGAAACGGGTCTGCAGCGCTGGTCGTTACCTCGGGTTTACTGCGAACGAGAACGGGATCCGGTGTGCGGAGCAACAGATCAAGCATCAACACCGGAGGCTTGGTACGTTTCTCTAGCACTAAATGGACCGTTTCATTGCATTATTCAGTCTGAACAGGCCCGCCGCATTACAGCTGTTTTCCGATATGGACGTTTCCAAAGGAGTCCTCGGCAATGAGTTCATCCCCTTGATAAGTCAGCCCCGACAAAAAGTTGCGAACCACAGACAAGTGTTCCGCCCTTTATTTGGTTTTGCGCGTCCACTCGCGTTATTGCGGTAAAGACACCAGGTTGCGGCCGTCGCATTCATTTAGGTTACAGTCCAGTCAACTAAAACTACTATGATTTGATTCAGATAGTGAAAGGACGTTCTGATGTGGCATTTCAAAATAAAAGTGTTCTAAAATGTCATATAAAAAGGTGGTCTGCTACCACTCTGAAGTGGAATTATTCTTAGATTATGCTTCCTTTCAATAGGCTACTAATCTGAATATTGAAGGAAAACATGAGATTTTAGAGGGCCTTTATTTTGATATGCCACATCAGAATGTCAAGAAAGTTTCTGAGTGACACTAGGAGGTGATCTGCTACCACTTTGAAGTGGAATTGATCTTAAATCATGGGTGGTTTCCTTTCAATACCAATCTGAATATTGAGGAAAAACAGCAGATATGACAGTTTAGAGGGCCTTTATTTTGAAATGCCACATCAGAATGTCCTGAAATTTCTGAGTGACACTAGGTAGCTCTCCTACCACTCTTAAAGTCGCACAGAAACGGACGTTTGAGATCATCTATCTTCCTTAGTTTAACTTATTACTCAAACAAGCTATGATGGTGGGACATATGTTTAGAGGAATTTGATTGGAACATTGACAAGTGGACGGGTTTTAAGAACTTAAGACAGATTTGATAGAAGGATAGTGTTGATTAATGGGTGGATGTCGTGAGACTATTGGCCTAAAATCTAAGGTAGGCCTACCTGTTGTCGTCATTGCACGTGACCTACCGTTTTCCAGGAAGTAAGAAATTATATACAGTACTTTGATATAAGATTACAGCAAAAGTAGATTTTTTTTTATTTTTTTGGCATACATCGTCGAATAGGTGAACACTATGACCAATTATGTGAACCAAAATGGGACAGAATGCTTTTTTCATTTCAGTGCGACTTTAAGTAGCCTAGATTATAGAATGCCTAAGCGGAAGCAGAAAGAGAAAACCTCCATGGGACCTTAAATCACCAAAAAATATGAATGGTAGGCCTAGTGAATGGCGTGTGAAAAATAATTTCTTGATCCCGATTTAATTGTGTCATGACCATCACATATGATGTTTGTCAATTTAAAACATACATTTTACCAATCTCGGTTAACTCGCAAGTTAGCTAATATTAGCTAGCCGACATTGCACTCGTTTAACACTTACCAAAACCTTGTAAAGCCGATCTCGCATGCCAGCTGAACTGAACTGACTAGCTCTCCTTTCGCATTCCTGCAGCTCTAAACATGGCCAGACTAATAGTGAATACTCATTCTGGAATAACTGCTTTACATTATTATGAAAAACTGCGACTTTCTTAACTTGCAAAACATATACAGTATACAACATATATACAAACATAAATATATGACATTTTATAGGACCTTTATTTCGAAATGCCACATCAGAATGTCATGAAAGTTTCTGAGTGACACTGAGCTATTAGCCAATTGCACAACGCCAGTACTTCCTGAAATTAGACTCGTTCCGAATCGCATACTTTTACTACTTACTACCAGTACCTACTACAGCTGCCCTTAGAAAGTACGTACTTTGCAAGCAGTAGACATCCAATTGGGACATACTACTCTGTCATGACATTGCGCCCTGAAATCTGACGACATCCGTCGCAGTCCATAAAGCGACATTCGCCCACAGCTGTCCGCAGAGACGCGCAAGATTCGAAATGGTTGGCGCAGTAAATCCCTTGCAGATGCACGAGAACGCCATTCGTCGAGCTCGCCAGAGACGCCAATACCGTCGGAGGACAAGAGCTCTCCTGTTGTTCCTTTGTAATGTATGTAGTTTGAACTGAATTGTACATTTTAACCTGATCAAGGTATTTATCCACGTCAGTAAAATTACATAATGCATTTCAGTCATTGTCATTCTATGTCCTGTCTGCATGTGAAGCAGCATCACATTTAACTTTGTAACGTTAGTGTAAACATTCTTGCCAATTCTGTTGTGTAACTTAGTTGACTGAACCTACATTTTACAAACTTTGATATGTGACAGTATATAATCAGATCATTGCAGTCGTAATGTAGTGTCCTTGTATCTCAAACTGGAAATAAACCATTCATGCAATTAAGTTAACTTTTTATTTCCCATTCAATCACCATACTCATATTCATAGGATGTCCACCCTACAACATATTGCCAGTTGAGATCTCCTGGCTGCAGCAGTGTCTGCACCACTTGACTGTGTTCCAGCTCTCCAAGAACACGATTACACGATCCAACATTAGGATACACAGCATCACACCTCATTGTTTCTTCACCAAAACCAAGCTTGATGCCTGTTAATTTGTTCTTCATTTTGTATTGTCACCCTCATTTTCCCAAGCTACCATTATGCATTATGTTTTGTTTAACACGTGTGATGTATAAATCCAATGATCAATCATAACTTGTGTATTGTGTACTGTGTAATCCACACATCACTTTGTCCCAGTTTCACCTGTAACTTTGAAGGAAAAAGTGTGGATGCTTTGAAAGACCATTTCAAGTCCAGTGGAGGCCAAGCTACCCCTGTCAGTCAACAATTATTCAACACTCAGGATACAGTATATTTGACTGATTGAGCTCTAAGAAAGCACAGGTTAGTTGGTCCAAACATTTAATGAAGCATTTTAAGCAAACAAATTAAGCTAATTAAATTAAACATGCTGCAACACAAGACAAACAAAGCTAAATTATTATTTCTTGGCGAGTGCCTCCAGCAGTGCCAAAAAGCGGTCCTCCCGCCTCTCCTCTCTTGACCGAGACTCATCCTCTCTCCTCCTGGCCTCCTCGTCTCTTCTCTCCTCCCTTGTAAGTTTTATTAGTCAGGTGCACATCATACAGGTATAATATGCACTGGAATGCAATTGCTAGCTCCCAAATGTGCATAGTACAGTAAAAAATAGAAGTAATTAAGTAAAAGGCACTAAAAATTTAAAATAGAGTAAAAATACAGCACAATCTTGTTATACTGAGGGAGACTGGAGTAGTCCACACCATCTTGTATTTGTCATACCTTGTTCTGGCTGCCTCCTCTCTCCTCCTGGCCTCCTCTTCTCTCCTCTCCTCCTGCTCTCCTGGTACCTCTCTTCCTCCCTAGCCCTGGCTGCCTCCTCTCTCCCCCTGGCCTCCTCATACCTTTGCCCCTCTAGTGCCTGCTGCCTTGCCTCTCTCTTCTCCATCTCTCTAAGGTACTCCAGTACCTGGCTACTGGACTGACCTCCCTCCCTCCTTCTCTTTCGCACAGGTACAGGACACTCGTCCTCCACAGGAATGGGATCAGACACAGAGGGAGTTGAGACTTCAACAGCCTCCTGGCTTGCTGATGAAATTAGCAATGGTGGGGTGATGGATGGCATACTGCCCAATGCAGCATCCATCACCCCATACCATTTCCAGGAGGCTGCTGTTGACTCCCCTCCCTCTGTGCTGACCCCTGTTTTAGGACACTTCAAATCCTGCAAATTAGATGACAGGATTAGTTAATGACACTAAAGCATAGTAAATGGCTAATCGAAGGCATACACACAACACTGGTGACTGACTTTGTATTTTTGTTTGAGGTTCTCCCATTTCTTTTTAATGGTGGCTGGTGTCACCTTCCCCTCCAAGCCATGCTCGACCACAAACATCCTAAGGGGAAAAGGAACATGCCCAGCAATGACAAATGCTCCTTTCATCACATTTAGTAAAATAGGGTCAAGTGTTACTCACTCAAACCCCTTTATCGCAGCATTCCTCTTCCCAGTGAACAGCTCCTCCTTCTCCATCCTCCACTGAATGAGTTGCTCAGTATGTTCATCTGTCCCTAACAAATTAATAATGTTTTCCAGTGAGACAAAGCAGTTGACCGACTAGTACTTCAACTACCTAGTTAACGTTAGCTAACTGACGTCCTGGATAGGCTCGTGCATTATCAGCAAACTATTTTCTGGTGAGCTGAATTGGTATGTCGTACGTTCTATTAATACATCCATGGTCGTACCTTACATAGCTAGCTATACTGACTTGGCTTGCATTCTGCTTTTTGGCAAATTTGACAGAAGAGTGAGAGGTAACGTTGTTAACTTCAGTGCACCACAAAGCTAGCTAGCTAACTAGCTGGCTAGTTGATGTTACAGAAGTAAGTTACGCTAGTAGCTACCACTATAGATACCACTAGGCCACTGGCTGAGGTTATAGGTTTACATTTGCGCTCATTTATCCACTTAGCTTCGTGCAGCAATAGTATCTTTTGATGTTTCAATTATACACACAACACGAGTCGCTACAAATATGTAGTGACGTTACTGTACTTACACTTGAATGCGGTGCCGCTGCTGCTTGCTTCCGCCATCATTGCACATCTGTCTGCGCGCCGCAGGATTCCTAATAAAGCCTCCAGCGCGACTCGCACGTGACGTAATTTCCGCTGCGCACAGGATTGTGGGTCAGAATCAAGCCCCCAGGATCAGCTTGGCGCATTGAAGCCACCATGGGCTTTCAGGCCAAGCCCGGTATTGCAAGTCATGTCACGGCATGCGGCCCAAGAACCCTTATTTCCCATGTTAGTGGATGATGATAGATAGGGCTAGAAAAGGAAAACAAAATTTTTCTGGGTATCATTCAGCATCAGAGACCAATCTTATCAATATAAACTTTTAATTCAAAAAGTTTTGGGGTTTTTGAAGCCACCAATACCTGTATCGAGCCATTTAAACATGTGCTGTGCACGAGCCTCGGGGACGCGCTGGTCGCGCGTTCGTGAGTCCTGCGAACTCGGGAAAGCACGTGACCATAGGAAGACCCGCCCTACTCTGCCTCTGATTGGATAGGAAGTCATGTAATGACGTCGCTAACATTTGCTATGCTTTAGCAATGAAGCTTATGATCATGCTAATCAGAACGTATGTCTATGATGCAAATGATCATGACATGTGGTTACTTTAGGACATCGTTGGAAAAGATCTAGAGGGTAAGTGGGTCAATGTTGAATAACTTAGCTAACATTATCTAATGTTACATTTCTTTATATTAACATCAACTATATTGATAGGCTAGGGAGCTATGCTAACGGCTTAGGGTTAACGTTAGTGAATGCTAACGTTACGTTCGGAGGTCTCAGATGTATTTCAATTTTAACAATGTTGAGCATGATCAATGTGACATTGTTCATACATTGATTACAGTCTGTAATCTTGTCTGGCATTATTTAGCTATAGTGGGCTGATGCTTGCTGCTGCTACTATAGCATTTGCCACATTATACATCAAATTAATCAAGCATAGTGTTATTACCTGAAGGCATTATTACCATTGCAAGTAAGCATGCCATGTATATGCCATGCCTGGAAATCAAATTAATAGTGTAATTATTCCCCATCATAGCTCATTGTACACTGATATAATCATTCTCCTTGCCTTTGCTAATACTCATCTCTTTTATCAAACTTTGTGCTAGGAAAGAAATCTGGCTGTGATTCGTCGCTAGTGCTCATCCAGGCTGTTGTCATCTCCCGCCTGGACTCCTGCAACTCCCTACTTGCTGCCATCCTGCAGCGTTGGCCATCAGACTCCTGGAGAAAGCTGCTGCTAATCCCGTGTTCAACGGCCCCATGCTCTTCCACACAACTTCCCTACTCCTATATGTATAGTCTATATGTTTTTACGTGTTTCTTTACATGTCTTTACATGTGTATTTGTCAGGGTTTGTCTGTTAGTGATTGTCGTGTCCCCACTCTTGGCCTGCACCTTGACGTGGTGAGTGGGCTTTAAACCAAGCCAGGCCTTTTATAGTTGTGTTTTGTGTTTTTCTGTTTGCTTAAGTGTCTAATATTGAAGGTACAAAACCTTTAAAAAAAGAAAGAAAAAAGAAGCCCCTTCCTTCCCATAAAATTCCTGCGATTGTAACAGGTGTATTGATTCCACCACACTTGCCCACACTGGGTTCAAACCCGGGTCCTCTGACTTAGGAACACACATGACCACCTTTCTAGAACACTGCCACCAGCTATCCCAATGAAAAGCTAGCGAATCAATTGTGCACATGGGCAGTACTAATACTGAGGACAGAGTTTAAACCAGTTCAACCAGATATTCACTGAGCCTGACGGGCACCTGCCAGCTAAAAAACCTAGTACTGTCACCCTCAACTTCTGCTGCGCCTGTATCCAGCCATAGGGGCTGATTATTTATAATGATGTTGATGAAGTTTAAAACCTTATTTACACATAGTGTTTGCTGTTTTAAAAGATAAATGCAGTGATATGAGGCGCCACCTATTGGTGAGGACAAAATCATTTTTTGACTGACTAGATGAGATAATGAATTCCTGATGTGCATAATGATGTCACTAAATCCCACTGTGATTGCTTTTTCAGTCAGTGAACAGGAAGCAGAGCAACCCCTCTCTGTTCGATCACCTGATAGAAGAACCTCCTAGGTGAGACCACACTACAGTACGTTGCTCCAGTAAACATATGAAGACCCAGCCGTATTTAAGCTGTCTTGTCTAATTTGAGCTGTCTTGTGAAGTCCCTGTTTTTCACATACTCCCCCCAACCCCCCCCCCCACCTACAGATGTGTAGTGCTCTGATCTACAGTCCCCCAAGTACAGGCAAGACCCCAGTGGCGCGGGTGCAGACTAACAAGTGTAGGCAGGGAAACACAAAGGTGTCTATAAGGAAAGGAGCTGACTGCCTTAGCAAGTGGGTTGGTGAATCAGAACACATAATCAGCTCTGCCTTCTCTTTGACCAGGTTAGCCAATGGGGCAACTGTGGCGGTGGGGGGAGGGGGGTATAATTATTGGACAGGACACCTGACCATCATCCTCAGTGTTGACTGAGAGCTTGTGATGGCTGTTTGTTGGTCTCTCCCAAGGTCAACCTAATGAGACCCTCCTTCATCTTCTTCCACAAGATAGACCGGCTGGCCCCAGTATGCTCCAGCAGACAGGACCAGATACACAGGTGAGGCCTGTCTGTCACGGAGCCACCGCCTCGCTCCGCCTCTGATGTAACTCGGTTCTTCAGCTTGGCTGCGTACTTGATTGATGTTGCACATGGGCGATTGGAACTAAACTAACCTTGCGTTGCATTTGTCTCTCTCTCTCTGGCTCTATCGTGTCCACTCTGCTGGCGCTGATGGATGGGTTGGACAGTCAAGGGGAGCCAGTGGTCCAGTTCCTGTTCATGCTTGGTTGTTGCCTACTCACCTTCCCATCTCCTGCATCACCTGCCACCTGTCTCCACTCTGCCCAGCTGCACCTCATCCCTCATTACTCTTAGCATTAATACCAGTCAATTTCCCTTGGTTCTCTGTAAGATCATCCAGTCATCTACCAAGTCTGCTCAGCTCTTCTGTCTGCCATATTTTGGAG
Organism: Borostomias antarcticus; assembly: GCF_949987555.1. Classification (NCBI taxonomy): domain Eukaryota; kingdom Metazoa; phylum Chordata; class Actinopteri; order Stomiiformes; family Stomiidae; genus Borostomias; species Borostomias antarcticus. Next base: position 36,461,466 of record NC_140234.1, on the reverse strand, counting down.
TTGTTTATTGAAATTGAGTTAAAGTAGTTTGTATGGGTCAAGCATCCTCCAGTTTGTATGACTCAAGATCTGTTTACTGCCATGTATATGGTTCACACATACTAGAAATTTGACTAGGGTTAAGGCATACACTGGTGACATGTTTTTAATTGTTTTGTGATCACTGTCTTTGTGATATTTTCTGATGACCAAGCCTTTGATCTAAGCAGAGCCTTAGCACATTATGGAGGAACCATGTCCCTTTCTTTTACCGATCCCTGAGAGCAAGACCTGTGAATGTCCTGAACAGTGTGGTGGCCACATTTGTTGGGAATTTGGGTAGAAACAGTGTGGAACATCATTGCATAGTTTGACTGCCATTTCATACCAACATTAAGAGAAAGTGGAGAAGTAGGCTATACCTAGAAAATACTATAGTTGTGCAATTCGTTTGTACAGTCTAGTAGTTACATGGTTAAAAATGGGCAAGCAATAACATTGGAGGGAAATGTATACTGACACTGATGATTGTTTCAGAAATGGTCTGAGACAAAATAATGAAATGTTATACATCAGTATTGTGAAACACTGAACATATTTTAATGACTGACAAGGAGAGAGGAAACAGTCCAAGTTAATCAATAATAACTAGGCTCACTATGAACAGTGTGTATTATTGGCTCTGTTCTGACATCAGTGCACAGTTCATTCCACCACTGTGAGGCCAGGACAGAAAAAAGCCATGGCCGTTACAATCTGTGGTAGGGGGGCTTGGAGCAACTGGGGAACCAATCACCTCAAGGCAGCAGAGCTTGACCACAGCCTGGAGGTCGGAGGGAGCTGTTCATTTGCCCTGTAGGCTTGAACCACAGTCCTAAACTGGATGGGACAGCGCAGGGAGCCAGTGCAGAGAACAGAGTAGGGAAGTTTTGTGGAAGAGCATGGGGCTGTTGAACACCAGGTCAGCAGCAGCTTTCTCCAGGAGTCTGATGGCCAACGCTGCAGGATGGCAGCAAGTAGGGAGTTGCAGGAGTCCAGGCGGGAGATGACAACAGCCTGGATGAGCACTAGCGACGAATCACAGCCAGATTTCTTTCCTAGCACAAAGTTTGATAAAAGAGATGAGTATTAGCAAAGGCAAGGAGAATGATTATATCAGTGTACAATGAGCTATGATGGGGAATAATTACACTATTAATTTGATTTCCAGGCATGGCATATACATGGCATGCTTACTTGCAATGGTAATAATGCCTTCAGGTAATAACACTATGCTTGATTAATTTGATGTATAATGTGGCAAATGCTATAGTAGCAGCAGCAAGCATCAGCCCACTATAGCTAAATAATGCCAGACAAGATTACAGACTGTAATCAATGTATGAACAATGTCACATTGATCATGCTCAACATTGTTAAAATTGAAATACATCTGAGACCTCCGAACGTAACGTTAGCATTCACTAACGTTAACCCTAAGCCGTTAGCATTAGCTACCGTTAGCATAGCTCCCTAGCCTATCAATATAGTTGATGTTAATATAAAGAAATGTAACATTAGATAATGTTAGCTAAGTTATTCAACATTGACCCACTTACCCTCTAGATCTTTTCCAACGATGTCCTAAAGTAACCACATGTCATGATCATTTGCATCATAGACATACGTTCTGATTAGCATGATCATAAGCTTCATTGCTAAAGCATAGCAAATGTTAGCGACGTCATTACATGACTTCCTATCCAATCAGAGGCAGAGTAGGGCGGGTCTTCCTATGGTCACGTGCTTTCCCGAGTTCGCAGGACTCACGAACGCGCGACCAGCGCGTCCCCGAGGCTCGTGCACAGCACATGTTTAAATGGCTCGATACAGGTATTGGTGGCTTCAAAAACCCCAAAACTTTTTGAATTAAAAGTTTATATTGATAAGATTGGTCTCTGATGCTGAATGATACCCAGAAAAATTTTGTTTTCCTTTTCTAGCCCTATCTATCATCATCCACTAACATGGGAAATAAGGGTTCTTGGGCCGCATGCCGTGACATGACTTGCAATACCGGGCTTTGGCCACTACGTCAAATGGCTTCATGCGCCGGTGAGCAACTTTCATTGAAATGAATAGGCAGCCATTTTCAATGCCGTCTCCAGTTATATTATACCTCCATGGTCAGAATAGGCAGAAAAGCCTGCTGGCTTGCATACTGCAAAATACGACCGGATGTAGTAGGACATCCTGGTATTTTTGCCATACTGCATGTGGCATACTATGTATTGGGACATACTACATCCTGTTTTGGCATACTATATAGTAGGGTAGTATGCGATTCGGAACGCAGCCGCATGCTTCTCTATTTCCTGTCCTACACTATTGGATGAAGTGATTAATCAGGTGTGCCTGACTGCAGCACAATGATCAGGCACACTGAATAATCATTTCATCCAATAGTGTGGGACAGGAAATAGAGAAGCATATCTAATTTCAAGAAGTGTGCATATAGTGAATTCTGCTACGACTCTGAAGTTGAATTGGTCTTGGACTATGGCCGGTTTCCTTTAAAGTCTAATCTGAAATTTGAGGTATGTTGCCTCCTCCCTTGTCTGTAGCCTACTGTAGACTAGGGAGGAATCCAACAGCCTGCATACTAACACTAGATTAAAAAAAAAAAACTAAACTATAATTGTGGTGCTAAAAAAGAACTCTCAGACCAACAAATATATAATCATACAGTGTTATTTACACAGGTTGACTTCATAGATGAATGATTAGCAATCAGAGACTGATATGGATCATGAACACCTGGGGGGGGGGCAGAGACAAACAGAACAAACAGAGAGCCAAAACAAAGAGGGACAACAAGGTAGCAGTTTTTATGACATTTAGAACACTTTTATTTTGAAATGCCACATCAGAACATCATTTCACTTTCTGAATCAAACTATAGTAGTTTTAGTTGACCCGACTGTAACCTGGTGGGGGGAGGGGGGGTGAAAGCAAAGCCGGCAACCTGGTGTTATGCCGAAAAAAACTATGTACTGCAATAACGAGTGGTTGCGCAAAATGCTATCCACTTGACTGTCATTTCCGACTTGACGGCTGGCTTGACCGCAGTAACGGAAACGATGTTGTTTGACTCAATAAAACCCAGTTTCAGATTTGTGAAACCTTTATCATATTTGTGAAAACTTGTGATTTCACTATATTTACCCCACAAATATGAAATTGGGTTTTAATGAGTCCCTGGAGTCTACTTGATAATCTAGTGCAGGTTTGACAGGTGTATGTCATGTTGTTTTTGTGTGTTGGCTGTAAACAAAAAGACTCCACAGATTTCCAAGGTCAGCGGTGGCCGAGTGGATAGTGCGCTGTATATTATACCAATTACAAATATGAGCGCCTCTCCTAACTAGGCCGACACCGATTTATTTTGACGGCAAAGTGCAAAGTCCACTTTCTTTAACTACATGCAGCATTTATTTATCATATTCATGATAAAATATTACAAAACAACAATAAAACATTGTAAGCAATAGTTGTTGTAATGGATTGTACTCTTCTCTAAAGAGAGAAAATAATTGATATTGGTGAGGTGCTGGAGAGGTTAGGTGATATATGAAAAATGTTTTTGATTAGGGGACACTGAGGTGTGCTGGCTCTCAAACAGTTTGTTGGCAAATAGATTTGACAACTGGACAATGGAATACGTTGCACAGCAAATGCAGTATCCAACAGTTCGCTCATGGCTAGCTAGCAATGGTACAGCTATGGGATTAGCTCATTTGGGTTGCTGTCAAAGCTGCCACTCTTATGTTGCTATAGCCTACAATTATCAGAACAATATGAACATTCAGTTTAAAGTTTTCCATCCACCCATCCATCACTGGATGAGGAATAAGCACCGCAAAGCGATCAATTCTCACGCAAGCAGGAGCCAGGCTGTGGATTTCTCCGATCCGGTGTTGCGACCCAGCGTCTAGAAATGTTTTGGACGAGTTGCCAACAGTTTGCACCTCCAGCCAATCTGCGCGCCTGCCTAGCCTGACGTGCACCTCGTAGCTAACGTTACCGGCTATAGCCAGCCAGTGGAACTGTCGTGTTCAGACTGCTCTAGCTCAAAAAGTATTTATGTCAGCTTAGATATTCAGATGGCTAGAATCAAGACAAATAGACGAACAGTTTGATGTATAATATGTCCCATAATACTTTCGGATGTATTATATTATGGAGCTACGAACACACAAAAAGTCTCCAATGGCACAGGGAAGAGAAACACAGAGATCAATGCCAACTCAATCGCGTTGGGGGCAATATGCACATTGTTCTAGTCTGGCCCCCTGCGACCCCCTGCGGCCTCCTGAGCGGCGCCGTTGATATAGGGGTTCACTGAATATCACTGAAGTGATCTATCAAGAACTGATGAATTTTACACACTTGGCCTTTAAGATAGCACGACATATTCAGTGAGCCATAGGGCTCCATTGTAATCGCCAAGGTAGAGATCCAAGGTCGCCAGTTCAATCCCCACCTCCGACGCAAAATGTCCAAGTGTCCTTAACAAGACGCTGAACCCCAAATTGCTTGTGGGTGGCTCTCAATTGACTCCCCTGACTAAATAAAGGTTTCCATTCAATACCAAGACATTTCCACCAGCTAGTTATAGCTATGAACTATCTATTCTATGAATGAATTGAAAATCAACACATTATAAGTTAACAAACAAACATGATATAGGGTGTATGTTACACACTTGGCCTTTAAGATATCAATACATATTCAGTGAGCCATAGGGCTCCATGTCCAAGTGTCCTTAGCAAGACGCTGAACCCCAAATTGCTTGTGGGTGGCTCTCAATTGACTCCCCTGACTAAATAAAGGTTTCCATTCAATACCAAGACATTTCCACCAGCTAGTTATAGCTATGAACTATCTATTCTATGAATGAATTGAAAATCAACACAAGTTAAAAAAAGAAACATTTTAATAAAAACAGATATTCACAATAATAACATACAATATAATACAACTCCTTCCTCTTACTTCCTCTTCATCTCCTCCAGCCACTGTTCGACCGCCTTCCCCCCCAGACGTCTGAGCACAGAATGTGGTGTTCTTAAAACGGCTGTGCCCCGTTTCCTTTGTTTTAGGCAACCCACACTTTTTGCACCTGTATGTGTCATAGGCCTTGTGCGGCCTGACCTGGGTGGCCTGGGCCTCCTCCATTTTCTTCTTCCTCCAGGCTGTGGTCTTGGGGAGCTGGGGACCTGGAGGAACCGGGGGCACAGGGAGGGCCGTAGCAGGAGGCAGAGGGGTGGTGTGAGGGAGTGGGGCAGGGAGGGCCGTAGCAGGAGGCAGAGGGGTGGTGTGAAGGAGCGGGGCAGGGTCAGAGGTGGGCCGGTGTATTGAAACCCTGCCCCTTTGGGGAGCCTCTCCACTCCTGTCCTCTGGCACAGTGAAGAAAGTTTCTGTATGCTGCTGCTGACGCACTCCACTATCAGCTGGTGGTAAGTGGGCGGGGGCGTCAGCAGCAGGTACCTCCACACTGGGTCTCCATGGCGTTGGGTCCAGGATGGCCCGCTCCTGGTTCCTCTGCCTTTTGTTGTGCCTGCACAAACAGAGCAATAACATTCAGTACACCAATTTATTAAATATATATTAATAACATAGTTTGAATAGTATTGGTTTATTATAAGTACGTACCACTGGCTGAGGGTCAGCTTATTGACCTGAAACAAGCGGATCTCTGTCTTGGCCTGGAGGTCTGGACTGCCGTCGACCAGGTCTTTGATCCTCCGGTAGTCCCGGAGGATGGTCGCCCAGCGGTCCAACCTCACCCCAGCAATGGTCCTGCCGGCAGGGTGGAGGAGACACAGCTCTCTGAAAATGGCCTCCACAAGGCGGCTACTGTCCGGCCACTGAGAAGGCCCTACACCTTGTCCAAGAAGGCAGCTGGATGGAGAGAAAAGGCAAATAAATGCCTTTTCAACAAACAAATGGCTGCTATTGAGTAAATAAGTAAACAAATGAGTGTTATAAAGTGTGTGACTGACAAAATACAGCTCTCTCTACATACCGCTTCAGACTGTCCACTCCTGGAGTGACAGCCGTCTTTGAGCGACTAGTCCTGAAGCGCCCCTTCACTAGTCGGTCCCGGAACCTCTCAGGGTAGGTCACCGCCTTCTTGTCATCCGGGGTCAGCTTCGCCCAGAGAGCTATGATCTCCAGCACCTTCTGCCTGGAGATCCACGCCTGGTCCCTCAGACTGAGCAGTGCGTGTCCCAGGCGGACCACATGCTGGTACCCCGGCGCTCCATCTGGTCCCAGGAAGTCCTGAGAAGAAAAGGAAATCAACAAGATGATTATTAAAAACCAAATTCAAATTTTTTCAAGATTCAAGGTAGTTTTATTTGGCACATGTACAGTAATACAGGGTAAAACATGCAGTGAAAGGGGGGTGCTGAGTCACTGTGCATTTTTTTAATTTATTTGCATTTCCCTGCATGTCTAGTGTGATCTACAGTAAATCTTACATTGTCATCCTCTGGCGCCGCAGCACCCTCCTGCTCGGCTGGGTTGTCCCTCGCTGGACCGGGCTGTGAGGGAGGCGCTGGACCAGGCTGTGAGGGAGGTGCTGGACCGGGCTGAGAAGGAGGTGCCCTGGGTAGAGGAGGCAGGAGGTCTTCCAGGACAATGGTAGAATCTCGATCCTCCTCGTTGCCCAGATCGATCCCCTCGTCGTCCTCCAACTCAAAGTCCTCCTCCCTCACTCCATCAGGCACCTCTGGGTCCCTGGTGAGCTCTTCTGGTTCTTCTCCAATCTGGGAGAGGAGGTAGTCCAGTCCGATGAGCTCACCTGAAACAAAGTACAGAAAGGGTTTACTTACTGGTGTGTGTGTGTGTGTTCTGTGTAAGAACCTGAGAGAGAGTGCAAGGGAGAGAGAGAATACATACATACATACCACCCCCCTCAGGCGAGTTCCTTTAAAAAATGAAAAAAGATTTTTTTGTAGTAATAAACTCTCACCCAACGTCCAGCCACTGGTTAAGTGAACATGAGCTTAACAACATCTGTTTAAATGTCTGAGTATATACCTGGAATGAACCGGTTCAGGTGGAGGTGAAAGGACTCCAGTGACGACGACCCCCGGGAGCAGCGGAACACAGGCAGGAGGAGCCCTCCCTTCTTCTCCCTGCCTGTCTGGGTGTACATCTGCACGCCGGGGGGATGCTGGATGCACTCCAGGTGACGCCGCTGGCTGTCCCAGATGACCTCAATCTTCCGGTGGTCCAGGAACGGAACGCCCAGGGTGTCGGTGGAGCTCCAGAAGTCCCTGAACAGCTCCTTCAGACGCCGCTCGGTCTCCTGCACCCCACGAGTGCGGCGGCGACAGTGCCTGGCCAGCTCCTTCTTGGAGATGCTGTTGGCCACCTGGGCGTCGCTGATGGGTCCCAGGGAGGAAGCCTCCAGTAGCGCGCGCTTGGCCGCCATCAGCAGGTCTACATCCTCTCTGCACCACTCGAATATGCAGCCTGACATGCGGCTCAGAAACAAGCCGTAGAGAGGATGGCAGTCCGTGGTCACTCCCCCAGCCAGCCGGCAGGTGAAGTGCCAGATGTCCAGCCGGACCGCAAGCTTGTCCCACTGGCTGAACATGGCTGCCGCTTTGCCCGGGCCATGGGCAGAGCAGCAGTCCCGGTCCACATACAGCAGCACGGGAGGTGGGACCCCCGCGTCCTGGTAGCGCTGCTGCAGGCCTGCTGTCATGGGGAGCAGTTCCACTCCCTCCGCCTCTGTCAGGACCGTTATGAGCACCTGCCCCAGCTCGTTGGCCACGTTGGTGGCCCAGGCAGCCCTCCCCTGGAGCTTGCCCGCCAGCTTCTTGGTCACCTAACAACAAACAGATGTATAACATAGGGATGACATTAATATATCTATATTTCACAGGGATACAATTCATGTTTTCATTCTGCCATTCATTGTTACCTTCTTTGTGGAGTCCATCTTCAAGATGGACCCATACACGGAGGTGATCCGGGCCTTCATCTCCTCCATCCTGGGCACCAAATCAGCAGCGCGGACGGTCAGCAGCCAACGGGGTGAGGGCACAGGGATCATGGGAATCGGAGGCAGGACGGTTCTCACCGCAGCACCCGGGACAGCAAACTTCTTGCAGGTGCTGAGGTAGAGGATGGTCTGGGCCATCCAGCGCTCGCTGTACTGCTCCCTGATCTGGTTGTACAGCCTGGTGGTGCTGTTCCCCAGAGTCCTCTCCCTCATCAGCTTCACCACCTTTATGTCACAGGCCAGACTGATGGAGAGATGGGCAGATAAGACAATCATTAGTTATAGGATAACTTGAATCAGCAGGGCTTTTTTAAATAATCTATTTTGCATAGTACATAAGTGAAAAGCTGTGTGTCCACTCACTGGTAAAAGAAGTAAAGAAGTAAACAAATGAGTGTTATAAAGTGTGTGACTGACAAAATACAGCTCTCTCTACATACCGCTTCAGACTGTCCACTCCTGGAGTGACAGCCGTCTTTGAGCGACTAGTCCTGAAGCGCCCCTTCACTAGTCGGTCCCGGAACCTCTCAGGGTAGGTCACCGCCTTCTTGTCATCCGGGGTCAGCTTCGCCCAGAGAGCTATGATCTCCAGCACCTTCTGCCTGGAGATCCACGCCTGGTCCCTCAGACTGAGCAGTGCGTGTCCTAGGCGGACCACATGCTGGTACCCCGGCGCTCCATCTGGTCCCAGGAAGCACCGTTTAGTCCGTGTCCCACCCGCCCATTCAGATGCAGCTGGAGTACAGGTTGTGTTACCCAAGTCAATGGTCCCTGCTGTCCTAGGCACCTTACACAACACAGTTACTGGAGGGCATCTAGGAGTTCAGAAATTGCAGGCCAAAGTAAAGGATAGATTTTACTGGCCAGGTTGGTTTGGGGATGTCAGGAAGTGGTGCAGAGAGTGTGTGGACTGCGGCTCTTGTAAAGACCAGGGTCGGTCTCCTTGTGCTCCCCTGGTTCAGTCAGTCCCCTCCCGGCCTTATGAACGTATTGCACTTGATGTTCTTGGTCCTCTACCAGAAACCCAGAGGAAGAACAAGTACGTTCTTGTGATCGGCGATTAATTCTCCAAATGGACTGAAGCCTTTCCCATTCCCAACCAAGAGGCCCAGACTATCGCCCGTATTTTGGCAGAGGAGTGGGTGTGTCGATTTGGTGCCCCTCATAGCATTCACTTTGACCAGGGAAGAAACTTTAAGTCTAGTCTGTTTAAGAAGTGGTGTGGGCTATTGGATATCAACAAAACCCGCACATCCTTATCACCCCCAATCCGACGGTCTGATAGAAAGGTTTAACTGTACTTTGTTATCCATGCTGTCCCTGTTCATAGACAATAACCATTCAAATTGGGATGCCTTGTTGATGGCCTATAGAAGTAGTGTCCATGCCAGTACAGGTTTTACACCCTACAAAGTCCTGTTTGGGCAAGAGATAGTTCTGCCTGTTGATGTGATGTTGGGTGTGGGTCCCCAGGACAAGTTTACTGCTGTTAATGTGTGGCGAGGACTGCAGATACCCTCTCTACAGTGGTGGAAGCAGTAAAACGACACCAGGTCAGGGCGTTGGAGCAGCAAAAGGCTGCATATGATTTTTGGGCCAATTTTCAATACTATTCGGTTGGGGAGTTGGTATGGGTACGAAACAAGACAAAAAAAACTAGGGCTGTGTCCTAAATTGCAGAGGCGATACAGAGGACCTTACAAAGTCTTGTAAAGGGTCACAGAGGCTGGCGTTGGAAGGAGGGGGGCCAGGTGATCCATTTTAATAGACTTAAACCTTTCGTCTCCGGTACATTTTCAGAGACTCCGGCTGCCCCTGCCAGGCCTGGCGGCAGTGTCCCATCCAGAGGCTCCACACATGCTCCCCCGAGTGCCAGAGGGGTTCATCAACAGGAGGAGCCATCGGGAGGCCAGGATGGTGGGGAAGGGCCAGGGCCAACTTCAGAGTCAGCGCCGCAGAGAGACAACCTGCCAGTCGCAGCAGCTGTCCCTGCTACTGAGGGGCAGGCAGAGGGACCTGCAGCGGCTCCGGCGACTGTGACAGGAGAGAGACTCTCATCAGCGTGGGGGTGTACAGCAACGCCATGAGGGGATGGAACGACCACAACCACCATCTTCCCAAGACCTGGGTGTAGGTGGTGCCCAGGGGGGCCATGCAGGGAGCCAGACACCAGGGCAGCATCCAGTGACTCTACAGAGAGAGCCTCCCATAGACCCAGGACATCAGAGCTTGTATTCTGGCCGCCCAAGAAAGCCACCTTCATGGTCTAGAGACTATGACATCATGGTCTAGAGACTATGACATGTCTAGCTCTTAACTCGGGGACGAGTTTTTTCTTTATGGAGGGGAAGAGTGTGATGAACCTGGTGACTTGATGAAATTCTTCTAGCTTATTGGGGGGGGGAGTTTGGAGTGGTATTGTGAGCGATTAGGCTGCCCTCTATGGGAATCCGTGTGCCGCCCCGTTTGTAGTGGTCACGCGTTATTGTATGCAGAGTTGTAGGCCTGCTCTTCTATTGTGTGCCGTGAGTGTGCTGTGCCCTATTTGCCTAGTAGGCCTTAGTGTGTGTGGTTTGTGCGTAAACACCGGTTGCAGTGCAGCGGTTACCGGGGTCCCCTCTGGGCCTAGCCATTCACCTATCCCCGTCTTCTGCCCCTTGATCTGTATTTAATAACTTGCCCTGCATTTATAATAAAGGCTCTATTTTTTATAATTGAGTTGTGCTGTGTCCTTGACCTCCGACAGAGCCCTATTGGGCTGGTTTATTACAGTATTTATTATGTATAGGCCTAATAATGTCATGTTCTATACGATATTTGCTACTATATTTAGAATTTTCTCGTCTATTCAGAGTAATTCATTAGTTTCAGAATGATCTAATTCCAATTATTATTCTCATTGGTTGGTTTAGTCATGTGCCAGGTTAGAGGTGAGACATTCTGATCGCCATATTGCGCACATGCTGCTACACGCTACACACATGGGGATAAAAGAAGTTAAACCAGCAACCTCGTTCAAAGGTAAATATTTTAATTAAGATGAACATTTTGATAATTGCAGTGAATATGGAGAGTGAAAAGGCCTAGGCTAATAAACAAAGGTGAATATTTTAATTAGGCTAGTGTTGAACATATTGAGAACATATTGATTAGAAACAACCTACATAACATTCCTCTCTCCACTTCTCTGGCTGCCAGCTCAAGGACCTCCCCGGCCGCGAAATTACTTTTTGCAAGAACACCATAGAGTTTAGGGTTAAGTTTAGGGTTAAGGTTAGGGCTAGGGTGAGAGTCAGGTAGGGTTAGGGTTAGGGTTAGGGGTTAGGGTCTTCCTTAACCCTAAACTCAATGGTGTTATCGCTACACTGGGTTGCGAAACGCGTAGACGCTACTGTGAATAAAAGTAAAGAAAAATGGCTAGTAATGGTGCATTCGTTTATAACTGGGAGGTGGCAAATTGCGACTTGCTACTAGGAATGATTAAATAAAACGCTGCATGAACTCGCACTTCCTTGTCGCAAATTCGGATATGTTTCTCAGCCCCCAGTTGCTCGAATGCACTAGATATAACTAGGTAACTGTGATATAATGGTATATAGCTCGAATGCACACAGGTCGGAGGTAGGTATTTTGCCACTTGCGACTTGCCACCTCCGACCACAAACGAACGCACCATAATGCATGATCATTGAATGTGGGGAGAGCTGGACGCGTTGGACCGTGGGGCGCGTCGGACCGCGGGGCTTTTGAGGCGATCTGTTGTAGCTACAGACTTTTTAAACATTTTCCTGGCGATCATCCGTTTTTACCCCATGTAAGTATTACTTACATGGGGTAAAAAAGTACTAGCGTCATATTTTTTGACGCTAGTGTTTTTTAATTTATAGTCTACCTTAAGGTGTTTTTTAATTTATAGTCTACCAATTGTGTATACATGTCACAGAATCCAAACATATATAATTTTAATCACAGTTTTAGTGGCTATAAGATATCATAATTTTCGTGTTTCATGTTACATAGCACTGAGTGACAGCTAGACAGATAGCTTAGCCTCCGGTAGGCGCGCTTTCGACCACTGACTGTGGTCCAATGCGCCCCACATTCAATGATCACACATTAGGCCTACTAGCCATTTTTCTTAAATTTTATTCACATTATGAGAAATGGGCAACGTAAGACCGACAGAGGAGTGGCCAGGGAGGTGCTCGAGCTGGCAGCCAGAGAAGTGACAGAATCCCCAGACTGCGCGGATGTTCCAGTTCACGTGCAAATTCGAAGTTTTATTCGTCACGCAACATACCAGTAAAATGAGCAGTGAGATGTTTATCCGCTGGCTCTTACAACGTGCACACTAAGTAAGGTGAAAAAACAATATAACATAACAATAGAAAACAAGACGGTATATGGACTTTTAATACAAAATGCAAAATATATAGCCTACATGAAAGGGATGGGATGTGCTGAGAGCAGATTCAATTGTACAGTTTAGTTAAATGCATGAGTAGGCTACTTGTGGATCTTGATAGGCCCTATCTATATTATGTAGGCCCATATGATATATTTTAGTTATGGATATTCACGTTTAGTTACAGAATGTAGATGTGTTCATTCTAATGACTATATAATATAATGTGCTGTTGTGCTGAGTCTGAGTATAGCGTCTGAGTTTAGTGCTTATTTGTTCATTCATTGCCATTTGCAGTGTTTGTGTAGTGCTTTTATTTATCGTAGGACACCACGATGCCTCGTAGAATCATGACTAGAAATGTGAGACGTAGGCTAATTGGAAATGATACAAACATTCTCGTGTTTATTATTATTGTTATTTCAAGCCTAGGATGTCTGTAGAATTTATGTGAACGAAATCACCTCGGATTTCTCATAAATTCAGCCCTTGCGAACATGGGCGCACTCTTAGCCTGGTATGACCATCCCGATCTAGCGAGCTCACTGTTTCGCTCCGCAATATCGGGGTACTTGCCTTGACAGACAAACACCTTCAGCCAATCAGCGTTCAGCAAAGTTTTGCCAAATCCAGTCGGAAGAACGGCAAAAACTTTCCCCTTCTTTTCCACCGAGAAACTTCGCTAGTGCATACTCTTGTTCTTGTTTAAGTGTTGTGATTAAGTCTATTTCTGCAATAACTGCACTTATAGCTGCGTTTACCAATCGTTGCTCCGGGAGCCGCCATGTTTGTTTAGCGAGCGGCAGGGACACTAACCAATCAGGGGCTGCTTTCCACTGTGGTACGGAACAGCAGTTAAAACGCAGTCCCTGATTGGCCCGGTATGGTCTGGATTTTGTGATAATCGCGAGAACGGGATGAGTACCAGGCTAGCAAAAGGCCACATAATATCCTGCTTTGCTGCTCACTTGCACTACTACTAAATTTAACAAAACAATGAAAAATTGGTAACGCTTCACGATTGTGCGTGTCATCTCTGCGCGAGTGGCCATGCTAATCTTCTCTGTATCGTTCCAATTTTAGTATACGTGCTGCCTTAGCAAGCACAAATAGACAGAGTACCCACACTCTATATATAGGGTACCTATTTGAGTAACCGAAATATGGGTGGGTACCCATCAAAACCTCCCCAGAGACCCTAAAGATACTTCTAACCAAAAGGTAGCATATTGCTATGCACCAAGATATCCACTTGAGTGTTCTCTTTAGTATATTCTGTAGCTACGTCTCCTGCTTAAAATCCCTCAGTCCTATCAACCTCCCTTCACCCACAGGCAGTGCATGCTGGGTGATATGCAGATAAAGCCCCCCGTCCTGCGTCTGACTGGTGGGTTTCACAAATAAGTCACCTCCTTTATTATATGGACAGTTCTTTGTACCTGTTCTTCATTGGCATTGGTTTCGGTGTGTGTTGTGTTCCTGTGTGTGTAGGTCCACTCTGCCATAGAGCGCTGTCTCCCGGCCCTGGAGCCCTTTCTACAGACAGATGTGCTGTGGTCTCTGTGCGTGTTACAGCAGGCCAAGCCCCAGTACTTCACCAGCCTCATAAACAACACACACCTGGCCAAACTCTCAGGTAAACAAACAAACAATAAACAAACAAATGTTGAATATGGTGTGAGCCTGAATCAGAGAAGGGTCTGCTCGGAAGCAAAGCTAGGAGCTCGGAATCAAAGCTAGCCTAGCGAAGCTAATTTAGCACTTGCTGTCATCAGATTGAACTGTGACAGTACACAACTCTATGACATTTTTATTAACTTTCAGAGATGGTATGGTATTGGGTCGGGTGTAATGAGCAACTGATTGTCAAAGGCCATTGCGAAGCCCATTGAGTATTGTTGAGGAGTCATTCTGTAAAACGGTAGATAATAAATACCCCTTATCACTACACCAGTCACACAGGTGAACACACACACTCAGACTCCTGCCAACCTCCCATGGACTTATGAGGACCCTAGACACTGACCAGCAGAGGGCAGCACAGGACTGACACTGATTCAGTTTATCTTCACTTGGCCATCTGGGACCAGGGTTTCCATGGTTTCCACCAGAAAAGTAGCGAGGCCCTGTGTCAGCGAGTGGAAGAAATTTTGCATTTTTTTCATGCCCTCACAAAAAGTAGACAGGATATACATTTTGGATCATCTGTGTGTCATTCAAGTATCAAATCAGCCTACTTCACTCAGAAAGATTCATGAAGAGTTCTGAGTTCCAACATTTTACACAATGCTTTTGTATCCCAAGGAAAATCTGTCTTTATATCTCAATCTGTCTTCTTTATCTCAATATTCCATCCAATACTAAACCTGTTGCTCTATAATTTGTTTGAGATTGGATAACCTTTTTTATTCTGACCCTCATTATTCACAGTATCCTAGTCTGAGATTGGTTACTTTTATGCTGACTTTAATTATTCCATCCCCCTCGTACTCTGGCCTGAACCACCTGAAACTGGCCTGAACCAGCTAAAAACAGTCCTCCAATTCTGCCTACGCTGCACGAACAAGGTTTTTCCTGACACAACACTTATTTTTTGGCTTTCTGCCCCGCTATCACAGTACTCTACATGTATACCATGTATGTCTCTGAGACTAGGCCAAACTACTCATCCTAATCTCTAGATCCCCTAGTGGAGAATCGAAGGGATTACACGCTTACAAATATCCCCTGACTATATTGTTCATCCAACATGGACGGTTTAACCAATTGAAACAAGCTATAATCTCTTACAGTGTATTACAAAATGTTAGTTGGGCTCATACAGTGATTATACAGTGTGTAACATACAGTGCTTATACAGTGTTTTACATAACTATTCCACAGCTTCATTTACTTACTGCTCTTAAAAATCAACTGACTCTGTACTACTGTATGCATGTGCATTACACGCCTCTCTTCTTTACAAAGATGGTCACAACCACAACATGTCCTGAGAGCACATGCAAAATAACAACTGATGGCTACTTTTAATGTGCATGTCTGTATGTTTAATAAAGCATTTAGGAAAAGTTTCAATCAAGACTTGAATATTACCTATTCTGTTGAGTACTATGTTTACAATTGTTCATTCATGATATTATTACAATCGACCTTTCAAGTTTGCCTACACTTAGGTTACTTAGCTAAGAACCATTTTAATTACAATTTACTTCTAAGGGCAAATACTTTACTTTCATATCTTCATATCAATATAATATCAAGATCCTAGTAGATGTCCAAATAACCCACTGTGTCTTGGGTCTACTTATTCCCCACCTAAAGGGAAGTGCAACACAGCAAGTCATGACCTTTATCCAGAAACAAAAGTTGAACCCATTGCAGCAAAATAGCAAACATTACAGGAATCATCAGTGTAACTGCTTTAGCCACTGACCGCTACCATTAATGTTATGGAAGCCGCTGCTAGTTGTTGTGAGCCCATGAGCTAACTGGCTATCCCGCTCTCATTGTGCTGGATTAGCATTGTAAGCATTGGAACTGATGTGTCCAGGTGACAAGACCCATCTTTATTTATCAGACACTACCGTCCTACCAGTCCCGCACAGAAACAAGCCAGCCAACACACATAAGCCAGGCTGACCTGGCCTGGTTGATCTAGACCTGGTCTAATGTGGTCAAGATGGGGGGGAAAAGAGTGAAATCGCCCTTTTTCTGTTTTTCACAAATAGGATAAATGTTTAACAAATCTGAAACTGCATCTTGATGAGTCCCTTGAGTCTACTTGATAATCTAGTACTAGTCATGTGTAAGTCATGTGGTTTTTGATCTGGACCTGGTCTAATGTGGTCTAGATGGGGATAAAAGAGTGAAATCAACCCCCCCCCCCCCCCCCCCCCCCCCCCACACACACACACTGAGGGGCGAATTCACTAAAGGATTGCGCAGCTTTTCCTGACGCAAAGCCTGTGCAAATAAGTCAAAAATTATGTTTGCTATTCACAAAGCCCTCGCAAAGGGTGAAATACGGTGTTAACTGCGTTGCGTTCGTCATTGCGTTGCTCTGCGCCGGTGTTATTAGCTCATATTTAAATTAGGTAATATGGGCGGAGAATGTTCCCCTTTCTATGCAAATTAACATTATTGCAAAACCCGCCCAATTCACAAACATCGGCGCAAATTGCCTCACGCAGTTAAAGTGAAATTAATACCGTTTTCAGAAACGTGGTGGTATTTAAGCGCAAGGGGTGTGTCGCGGCCAGCCTGTCCGCTGATCATGGCAGCAGTGATTGTTGCGAGGCGAAGGCATCGCAATGCCAGGCATGTTGTTCGTGAGAGAATATTTAGAAGAAGGTCACTTTTTGATTTAACACTAGAACCACCGCGGTAACTGTTTGGACACCAGAGCGCGCAGCTCTTCAGCCAACTGGAGGATGAAGTGGCGTCTGGGGAGGCTCAGTTGACTATGCGTCTCTCCACCCGTCCCCAGCGAGTCCAAGCTCCCCCAATGAATATAATAGCCTACATAGCACGACACTGTGCGTATAATAGTCTATACGCGAAACTGCGCATTCCCTATAGCTGTTCATTGAACGGCTGGGGGCCGATATAGGTATAAATAAATAAATAAATAAAAACATAGCCTACACAATATTTGTTTTATTTGAATGGTCTTGAAAATATTTTGCTTTTGTATCATAGGTGACGGCAGGTATCATCTTCAGCCATGGATGATGACTCCCGTGCGTAATCCTTCCAACGTTGGAGAGGCGGCGTACAACTGGGCTCAAATCAGGACGCGCGGTGTGATTGAGTGCACATTTGGAATCCTGAAAAGCCGTTTAGATGCCTTGATCGTACCGGTGGGGCAATGTTATACACTCCCCCAAAAGTATGCCAGATCATCGTGCTGCAACTTGCATAACATAAAATGACAATTTTTCCTTTGTTCGTCTTTTTAAATCATTCCACCTCCGTTTGCAGTCTTCCACGTTTACACACACAAATGGCACTGACTGATTGGGAAATTAAACCCCAAATATGATTTTTTGCTGCAGTCGTGATATTTTTTGCCGAAAGCTGTGAGACATGTTTTTGAACCTCATCCGTGAGGCCTTCAAGTTCGCTGTCTGAAAATCGTATCTTTCTTTTTCTGTCTGCCATCGTCCAATGATATGCATACGAGTTGTATGCGCTGTATGCGCAGTATTTATAGTCATTTCCTATATCAGCAGCAAATTGCACTCAGCCGCAAACACCGAATGGGCGTGTTTGCGCTGGGATATTATTAGCGCAATGTCTTTAGTGAATAGGTTTTTAAAACGGAGCACATAGCGGGCGCAACTGACGCGCAATATTATGGTGCAATTAGCGGGCGCAATTTGCTTTAGTGAATTCGCCCCTGAATCTGTAGCCCCTGCACCACTTACACATGACCTCTGATTGTTCCATATACCTTAACAGCACACACACTGCACACTCACTGTACATAACACCGCTCACTCACCACACCACACTCTGCACACACACACACTGACCACACCCCATTTTGTATATACTGTAGTACATCCACTGGAATTGTGCCTCCCCCTTTAGTTTTTTTCATTTTTTAACAGTTTATCATAATTTGTAAATTGCATTGCATTTTGGTGCACTGTTTTTGGTATTTTGTATTTGCACAGTTTTTTGTACTGTTTTGCACTGTCTTGTCTTGTCCTGCACCCTGTCCTGTGTCGTCTATAACAGTGTATGCCTTAACCCTCTGTCCAATGACAACCTTTTAGCAAAGATAATATATATCAAGGCAGAAATTCAGCATGTTTTAATTTGATTTATTATCATTAATGATGTACAAATAACTGGGAAGCACATGGTACTGGACACAGTGATTGAGTCAACACAGAAGCTCACATATTTATTTCCAAACCTATACATTTGATAAGTTGGCTGTAGGGTGTGAGGGTCCAGGAACACCTCATGACAAAGACGCTGTTTTATAAGAACAGTCATTAAAATATATAGTTTGGTGATTTTTTTTTTTATCTCAGTTGCCCTTGAGATTTCCCTTGCTTACCTTATTCTATACTGAAGCCAAACACATCAATCCCAGCCACAGAGAAAAACTACCCCCAAAAAACAGGAAATAAGACACATAAAAACATCTGGTTTTGGTCTGAAATAAAGCTAACTTCACAGACTCATCGTCATATCAACCACACACAGAGGAGAAAACATTGTGCAAAATATGGACATTAGATTAAGTGCCAGTAAGCAAACAAATACCACTACTTCATAAATAAGTATCCACTGTGTTACATTGCCAACTATAAACACAGGCTTTGGTAAACCTGACACTGTGTTTTGCCTAAACTCAGAATACACATACTTTTCATAGACAATCTATAAGAGGAGAAAAATGAATTGTTGAACCAAACTGCATGTTCAGCTAAAATCCTGTGTTTGGGAGTGATTTGGACACTGGAGCTGAAATGTTTGTTGCACTTTCCATTTAAGACATCGGCACACTGTCCTGTGAGACAGCAGATGGATCTGCCTCAAAACCGGTCCACTGACCCGCCCTCTGCTGTGGACAAATAAAAACCTTAACCTGTTGCTGGATCTGACAGGATTATATCACAAGGATCACTGTGGATCTCACACTATAGATCACTTTTTTGGAATCACTGCTTCGGGGTAAAGTGCCTGTTCAGATGGTCAACCATCACTGTCAACTGGGCAGAAGGCACCATTGTAAACACCATGTTCACCTCACGCCCCTCCCTCACAGCCTGTTGCAGTTCTGGGGGAGGGGGGAGAGGTTGCAGCTGTTGATGCTAACCCTCCTCCGGCCCTGGCTGTCTGGCAGGCCCACAGTCACCCCCGCGGGGGCCAAGGTCTGGGTCAGGCTCACCTGGGCGGTGCTGAAGGAGGTGATGCGACCGCTGCCCGCGATCTGCAGGTTTACTGTGGTGGCGTAGCTGGTCTTCAAAGAACCCTTGGCAGTCGGGGCAGAGGAGGGGTCCTCGGGGTCTGGCTGGGGGTACGGACTCGAGGCGAGGGTGGTGGTGGTGGTGGTGGGAGTTGAACCCCTGAATGGCGCTGCTGGGGAGGGCCGAGCTACATAGGCACAGATAAGTCGGCTCCTGCAGCTGCCCTCTGCCAGGTCCTGGTCCTGGTTGAGCCAGTCGTCCGGGGAAGTGGTGGCGCTGCGCTCGGGACTTTCCGCTCCGTCGTACTTGGTCAGGAGCTCCTGGACGTCAGGCCAGGCAATGCTGGTGAAGTGCTGCCCACCGTGAAGGCCCTTGCCTGCAGTGAGACAGACGGGTGACAGGGCCCCTGCTCCAGGGCCAGGGCTCAGGCAGGAGGGAGTGCCTCCATATGACCCCGCCCCTCTAGGGCTCATGGTCAGCCCGGACTCCTGCTCCACAGCCCTCACAGAGTGTCCGTTAGGGGTCCGGGCGGGGCTGGGGGGGCGGTCGGCCAGGCTGAGGAAGGGCAGGCTGCTTCCCCGGAGCCTCCACAGGCTCTGGGTCGGGGGAGGAGAGCATGCGAAGGGGCCGGCAGAGGGTGGAGGAGGAGGAGAAGGGGAGGAGCTTTGCAGAGTGGCAGAGCAGGAATAGGAGGAGACCTCCCCCCACGTGGGCGAGGTCACGGAGGAAGAGGAAGAGGTCGGGGAGGAAGGGTGAGCCAGTCTGAGGTTCCGAGGCTGAGGGGAGACCGCGCCCCAGACGTTGGCCGGCGCGCCTATCGGAGGAGGGGAGGTGATGAAGCGAGGGGCGGTCACACCGGGCCCACAGCTCGCTAAGGTGGCCCGCGGCAGCTCCAGAGTGAGGCCCAGCGGGTTGAAGGGCCTAGACCCGCCCGCCCTGCCGGTTCTGGGGTTGGGAGGCTTGTTGGCCAGGAGAGCCGCGTGGTTGTGGAGGGGGGGGGGGGAGCAGATGCGGCTTAGCAGGCCCGGGGAGGGAGAGGGGGACTGGACCCGCGAGCTGGGCTCGGAGGCGGAGAACGGCCTCGCCACTCTGTTGTGAGAGCCCAACCAGAGGGGATCATGGGATTGGAGCCCGCTGTTTGTGCTCACCAATGGAGGCTTACTATGATTTGCTGCCCACCCTCCATTAGCAATACTACTGTGGTTGTTGTTGTTGTTATTGTTTCCATTCAGTCCAGTGTAATGTGATGGATCAAGAGCTGCAGACCTGGGGCGGGGGGAGGTGGGGGAGATGGGGTGATGGAGGCTGATAGGAGGGGCTGGGGATACCGAGCGTTGGCTGTGGTATGGAGGGGGGGACTGGACCAGAGCTGACGCTGGGGGGGTCGGGCTGGACCGGAAAGACCCTGAGGAGCGAATAGGGGAACTGGGACATTTCTGAGGCTGGTGGCCCTCCCTGGAGAAGGCAGAGTGGGGGTTACCAGGCCCCTGATGGGGGGCGCTGGAACCAGAGGAGAGTTTGGGTGAGGGGGAGCGCACTCTGACAGAGCTGGGGCTGTGACTCAGAGGGGCGTGGCCACCTGCAGGAAGGGGTGTGGCCTGGAGGCGAGCGTTCTTCTTGGCCAGACTCTGTGTGATTGATTGGCTGATATAAGAAGCGGCCAGGGATCTGGTGAAGGCAGAGGGGGTGGGAGAAGAGCAGGGAGCAGCCCTGACTGGGGAGGGGGTTGGAAGAGCCCTGGCAGCGGAGGGGGTGGGAGAGAAGCAGGGAAGAGCTTTGACAGGGGAGGGGGAGCGATGGCGGAGGCTGGGGCTGAAGGCAGACGGGGTCTTGGTGCCCAGGGGGCGTCTGGAGCCAGGGGGCAGGGAGGCAGACCTCTCCAGAGCTGGCTGGGAGCAGGGTCGTCGGGCTGGGGAGAGGCTGGAGGCTGGGGAGAGGCTGGGGGCTGGGGGGCCCGGAGGGGCCGGGTCCTGGACATGCTCCCTGGACCTGAGTGCAGCAGGAGGGAGTCTGGAACCAAAGACAACAGAGTTAGTTCATCTTCACAGTCTCACCAAACCGATTCTGACTGATTCTGACATGTAAAGCAACATCCCATCCTGCTAGCACAACAACCAGCTCTATCAAACATTTGTTGAGTGTGTATCCCCCCCCCCCCGCCCCCCCAGCTCATACTATGACTCTGAAGTAACTACCATGTTGTGCATTTAATTTCTGCTCTTTATACAGCTTTATTGCAACTATACTGCTCACAAAACTGAAAGCGTCACTATTGTATCTCAACAGGGATAAACAGATACTGTATAACTCTTTAAGGGCTGCTTGCCTCTGCATGGTGGGCGTGGCCAAGTCCTCCCAGCCCGTCGGCACACTCCTTCTGCCGGTGGCGGCGGGCAGATTGGCAGGCCTCTGGCTGGTGAACGTGGGGAGGCAGTCGGTAGACTGACACCCCAGAGGAGGGGTGGGGGGTCCTGGGCTTCGAACCGATGACCACTGCAGAGGCACCGTGTTCCCTCTTGCTCCAGATTCCTCCGGGCTGTCTCCCGTGGCCGTGTGACCGTGCACGTGTGTCGTGTGTCCGGGACCGGTCAGGGGTGAGGGGGCGTGGGGGCGATGTGAGGGGGTTGACCTCTCTATGACCCCTGGGTTAGTCACCGGCTGAGAGGGCGTGGCAGTTGAGATGTTAGAGGAACTCTTTGGTGCCGATGAAGACACACCCTCATCATCCTCAGTCCCTTCACGTGACTCCGCTTTGATGGGTGCATCTTCGCTGTGAGCTCCAGGGACCCCCTGGTCAGAGCTGCCTCTCTCCCCCAGAGACGGTGTCTCTGCCTGGGGCTTGACTCTGACCTGGCCTGGGTCCTGGGCTGCGCCCTGGTGCTGGATGGTCTCTATCACCAACTCCTCCTCCAGTGTTCGAACCCCAGGACTGCTGTCTCTTCTAGCATGTGAGCCCACTGAGGATGCTGCTGCCACCAATGTAGCGTCCTCTCTGATTGAGTACAGAGGACGACCGGCCTTCTGCTCTCCCAGTGGCCTGCAGTATGAGTCAAAAAACTCAGTCAGAATCTACAGTAAGTTTATCAGAATCTGAATCTGATTTCAGATTTTGAATCAGATTCAGGGTCAGAGGCAGGATTGTGATCAGAGTGTGAAACAGAGTCAGGGTCAGACTCATTGCAAAGTTGAATATTATGTTGTCAAGACATTCTGGTGATGCAGACTCCATGTTCAATATATAACACAAAAGCACCATATGTATAGTACAGACAGAATCAAACACCGACAAGAATACAACATAACGATACAGCATAATGATAATAAAGAAAGATAAGATTCATCAACCCACCTCTCAGGAATGTCTGGATAGCCCTCGGTATCTGAAGACACATCCTCAGAATGGTTCTCCAACAGTACAGGTTCCTCCTGGGGCATGGGGAGCAGGGTATGGAGGTCCGGGGAGGGGGGAGAGGCAGAGCAGATGTTGCCCAGGCTTGAGGCTCTGTCCCTGGGTAGTCCCGTGGCCGTGTCCCTGGCGCCAGAGGACAAGCAGCCGTTGTGGTGGTGGAAGGTAGGGGACACCTGCTGGTGGCAGGATGGGGACATCTGCTCTGTGACAAGGATGTGGCCGTAGAGCTGGGGCTCTGATTGGACTGCTGTCATCTCCTGGAACTCTGTTACACCAATCACACAAACAGAAACATTCTCTCACTGTCCACTGATGCACAGTAAGTCATAAAACAAAGTGTAAGTCTCAAGTCTTTGCACTCAAGTCCCGAGTCAAGAACAGCAAGTCCAAAGTCAAGTTCCAAGTCCTAAACTTTGAGTTCCAAGTCCTAAACAAGTCATAATGCACTCTAACGTAATTCATGGTTCAATCCTGCAACTTAATTGGATGCTGTCAGATTGGTAGGCTACTTGCTGGGAATGAATAGCATTAACGTTTGCTGATTCAGGAAATTAATTGATTTGTGGCCCCCTTTTTGAATAACATACTTTTTAATATTTGGGTTTGGGGGAAGGTATCAAGTCTTTTCAAGTCAAAAGGCTTAAGTCCAAGTGAAGTCATGAGTCATTGGTGTTATAATCAAAGTTGAGTTCCTTTTTTGATTTTGTCAGGTCGAGTCTAAAGTCGTCAAATTTGTGATTCAAGTCTGACTCGAGTCCAAGTCACGTGACTCGAGTCCACACCTCTTGATGATATTGTACTCACCAGTTGTCAGGGTCTCTGCCCTCTTCACCGTGATCTCCCCTTTCTTCTTCTCCTCTCTCTTCTTCTCTTCTCGTTGACACTGGGTCTGGGTGTGGCTCTGGACCTGCTGCTGTGTGTGGGTCTGGGTCAGAGTCTTGTACTGGCTCTTTGTCTGGCTCTGATACTGGCTCTCTGCCCGGGCCTGGGTTTGGCTCTGGTACTGGCTCTCCGACCGGGCCTGAGTTTGGCTCTGGTACTGGCTCTCAGACCGGGCCTGGGTTTGGCTCTGGTACTGGCTTTCTGACAGGGCCTGAGTTTGGCTCTGGTACTGGCTCTCAGACCGGGCCTGGGTTTGGCTCTGGTACTGGCTCTCCGACCGGGCCTGGGTTTGGCTCTGGTACTGGCTCTCAGACCGGGCCTGGGTTTGGCTCTGGTACTGGCTCTCCGACCGGGCCTGGGTTTGGCTCTGGTACTGGCTCTCAGACCGGGTCTGGGTTTGGCTCTGGTACTGGCTCTCCGACCAGGCCTGGGTTTGGCTCTGGTACTGGCTCTCCGACCGGGCCTGAGTTTGGCTCTGGTACTGGCTCTCAGACCGGTTCTGGGTTTGGCTCTGGTAGTGAGTCTGGGTCTTGTGTGTGTAGCTATGGGTCGTGGTGTGATTCTGGTTCTGGTTCAGCCTGTTCGCCCACGACGCCCGGCCCACACACACACCCCTCTTGTGGTGCAGGGGAACCTTCATGCTACTGGCTTTGGAGCTGTACATGCGGGCCAACATCTGGACCTTACTGAGGATCCTCTCAGAGTTCTCCACCACACACGAGTCCACTGGCCCGGCCTCAAACAGCCCAATCCCCGCCATGTCCGGCCCGGCGCCCTCAAACAGCCCCTGGTCCATGGACGAAGAAGAGGAGGAGGAGGAGGAGGTGGAGATATGTCTGGACTGACGGGACCATCGCACTTTGATCTGGCCGGGAAGATCATCCAGACTCCCACTGGGGTCAGCTCTCTCCCTGGTGCGGGTCCAGCCAGGCCCAGTTTGGGTTCTCTGGGGTTCAGTTGGTGCTGGTGGAACCCTAGTGGAGTCCCCATGGTTCTGTCTGGGTTCTGGGTTGGTGACGGAGCTGCGTGGTTCGTGGCGGCGGTGGGGGACCTGTTGGTCCCTGGCGGTGACTTTGGCTGTTTCGTGGGTGTCTTTGTCCTCTTTGCTGGCGACGGGTGAGTGGTTTGGTTTGTTCTCCTTCTCTGTTTCTGTGACAGCAGCTGTTTCCTCCTTCTCGTGTTGCTTCGTCAGCTTGGTTAGCTCTGTGGCTGGGGGAGAGAGAGAATTAGAACATGTCAGAATGTACCTCCACGCAGGTCTTAGCCAGACCAGATATTGTAGCTTCGAGGCTGCTTTAAAGTCTTTATATGTATTCAATCATTGGCCACTTTTTTTTGGTTTGCATTAGCTACTATAGAACGCATAACTCACCTTTCTCCACAGCTGGTCTATCTTGACCTGGATCCTGGTCCTTATCTCCCCGAGCAGCATTGGGGCAGACCAGGCTGGTGGGCCCCTCTGTCTGGTCAGCCTCCGGGGGCGGTGGGGAGGGCAGGCCTGGATCCACCACCCCTGCCTCGGAGCGGTCGCTCTCAGACTCACACAGGCTGACGTCGAAGCGAGTCACAGACTCCCTGACCAGACCCGAGGGGATCTGGGAGAAGCTGTTCCTCCTCCGGGGGGTCTGACCATCGCTCACGCCCCCGTCCTCCTCTCCCTCCCCGGCCCCGGCCTCTGGCCTGACCCCTGCCCCGGCTTGGGCCTCAGCAGCCTCGTAGTAGCTCCTAATCTTCTCTATGATCTGCCTGTCGCTCCTGGTCAGCTGGCTCTCTCTCGTGGAGGACGGGGGACTTCCCACAGAGGTAGGGGGGACAGCGCTGGCTGCAGGGCCTTGTGAGGGCGTCCCTTCCCTGGGCAGGTCAGAGATCAGCTCCCCCTCTCTGTGTGACAGGTCGGATGGGTGGTCAGGCAACAGGGGTGTAGGGGTGGTGACTGTGTCCTCCTCCTCCTCCCCCTCCACCTCCTCCTTCTCCTCCTCCTCCTTCTCTTCTCCAGCCCTGGCTGTCTCCAGTTCCCTGTCTGCTACCTTCTCCTCCTGGGCCGTCACCTCCTCCTCTACCGCCGTGATCTGTTCCTTCTCTGCTCTGCCACCCTCTGTCTCATTGGCCTGGTGGTGAGGAGAGCCTTCATCCTCCATCTTGGCTCCGGCCCCCTCCAGTTGCACCTCCGCTGCCTGGCAATCTGTGTGGGTCTGGGCGACCGGTGGCTCCAGGCCCTCCTTCATGGGGCAGGTGAAGCTGTGCTGGCTGGCCTGGGGGCAGGGAGCTGACTCTGGGGTCTGGAGCTCCACAGACTGGGGGAGAGACAAGGAACAGTCACACAACATGTGTTATTATCCTGTTATTATCCTTTATAAAGGATATTCTTATCTTATCTTAGAATGGCTCCTGTGTGGGAAGGACTTGGAGTGTATTTGTTAGCCCTGCAGGTAGCGGATTCTATGGGGAGTCAGAAACAAACAAGTGTATCCCACAGTCCACAGCCTCGTCCAATCACATACCGGGTCTGTCAGGAGCTCGGCCAATCCCTCCCTGGCACGGCTCTGGTTGATGAACTGCATGATCTCCTCGGTGATGGAGAGGGTGGGCGGGGGGCTGAGGGGAGATAGGCCCTCCTCTTCCTCTTCCTCCCCCTGGCTCCGGCCGAGGCCCGGGTCAGCCTTCCCCGCCTCCCCCTCGATAACCGAGGAGGTCAGCGTGCTGGAGCTGCCGGAGGAACCCAGGCTCTCGGGCTGCGGACACAGCTCCCCCTCGCTTCCTGCCTGGGACCCACAGGACACCACGGACACCGGGTTACACCAATATTATTCAAGTAGCGAATGTTCATTCAACCAAGCAAGTTGGCCATGTAAGTCAACTGGTACATGTATGTGTGTATGGGGGGGAGGGGTGGACGACACACCATTATATCCTCGACCCTAACCTGGGTTGCTCTCCACTGGGCCAATACCCCCCCCCACCCACCTAGTCCTGTAACCCTCACATCATGGACATGTGTCTGATCTAGCACTGTGATTACTGGTGTCACTTGGTCTTAAATAAGGCTTTATTGACGATGACTGGGATGTACGTCGGTTCACTCACTAAGCGATCGTAAAGCTATCATTTCTTTACACATTTTGACCACAGCGATATGACAACAAAGACAAAGAGCAGGCCTTGGAATATCTGTCTGTCGCTTTAATGCTGCCTGAGAAACCAAAGTTGCGCAAGACTAGTGACATTTGCATAAACCATCAATCATACACCTATACATTTTCTCTTGGCATGCTTCAAGGTGTTTATTGATTGATGATTGGTATTACCTTCAAAGAAACTGCAATCCATGACCAGACAGATAATTATTGGGGAAGAGAAAAAGTTAGGGATGTTAGACCAACATTCCACACATACCTTGGCAAAACTCACAACCTGACAGTGATTCATTGTTGACAAGTAACGGAAGATAACAACTTTATTTATTCCAGAAGGGAAATGAAGCCTGTCTCTGTTGAGGCAAAAGGTGAAGCTGGTACTGATGGTCATGGAGACTTACCGCTGGGGTGAAGGGTAGCCTCTATGTCCTTAGCCGGAGCTGGAGAGAGAGAAGAAAGTCACCAGAGTTCATACAGTATGTCACGCATGTGCACATGGTTCACACCATTTGGTGCCCATGTGGTGATCTATTCATTCTATATCTATCTGTTGCACTGTCCCATCTTGTCCCTGCACACTGTCTAATATTGTATCCATCAGTGTTATGCACCATTGACCGAAGCAAATTCCTAGTGTTGTAAACTACCTGGCAATAAACAGATTATGATTTTGATTCTGATTGCAGTTAATTCCACAAACATGTGTGAACTTTTCAGTGCTACCGTGAAATGCCTTGAGCGACATTGCGACACTGATTGCGGTATTTGTTGTTGTATGTATCCTAACTGGATTCGCTTGAGCTTGCCTTTGGCACAAATCCATTTATTCTGTTGCCTCAGGGAGGAGCCAATCAGACCCAACACAAGCAACTGCATGGATCAACTATTTTCTACAAAATTTCTAAACAATACTACCATTTTCTAGTACATAATTTATTCATCTAGTATTCATTAATTCCGTTGACTCCTATTGAGACTCAGATCATTTTAAAACTATTTTTAGCAACTATTTGGATCTGTTTTGCAAGGGGACCCTGGTCATTAGGTTGTAGAGTGATGGTCCTCACCAGACTGCCTCCGAGCTCTCCTGTAGGGCAGGTTACCCTCCAGAAGCAGCGGCAGGCCCTTCCTAGCCTTCTCTGGCGTGTACGTCAGCAGCTCCGGTGGCTCTGCAGGGACAAACAGAACCAAGATAAGATACAACTTCATTGTAGGGTACAAGCACAAGAGTCAAGCCCAGCTGTGAAGAGACAATGTGGAAATAAACAAATGGGAAATCTGCAATATTGGGAATTTAGATTTGAGGTTGAATTGTCCTGCTAGCCTGACAGTTAATCGGTGGTAACAACATCTCTGGTGACAGTCATGTGTGGATGGAGATTGTGACATAGTCAGTTCCATGGTGAGCTCACAGACACATCGTAAGTCTTCTTGTTACCTGATTGGCGTCTTCCTCGATGGTAACTGTGGATGTCGTCCAGTCGCGGAGAGGTGAAGGACTTTTTCAAATTCTCCTGGTCAAATTGAGGAGCTGCAGCACACAGATTTCCCTGTGAGTGTTTATGATTCTGGGCTATGGCTCTAAAGGTTATAGTTTACAGGTTATAAGCAGTAGTTACTCACATTGACAGAAGTTGTCCCCAAGTACCTGCCGTGCCTGAAGAAAGAAAAAAAAAAGAGATTCAGTGATTCAAATAAATGATAATAAGCGTAGAAGTAGGCTAGTTGTGCACCGATTATAGAAAGCTAGATTTTTTGTGTAGTCTACTCCACACATACATAATACTAGTTGTGATACCAGTACTGTACATCTGCTATCACTCCAGCTTAGCCCATCCAATCAATTTATCTGCAGTTCTGATACCTGTTGGAGCGATCAGTCATTGGCCATTTAGTCCATTAAATGCCCCCCCCCACCCCCCAGAACATGCGGACATGTTGTATTTGGCAAGTCCCGTCTGAATGATAGCTTGGTTTGGCTATTGTTTGCAATCTAGCTACAGCTGTAGCTACCACTATTTGGGGGATAATAGAACACACTAATTGTTACTGTACTGCAGGGGTGTCAAACTCAAATACACAGTGGGCCAAAATTTTAAACTTGAACAAAGTCGCGGGCCAACATTGAACAAATGAAAATTTTAATATGGACCCAAACAAGTTTTGCTTTAACATTGAATATGGAACAAGCAACGCTTATTACCATACAATATATAACTTAATAGTGCAGACATGCAAAATCGAATTTCAAATAAAAAACACATCAATGGCATTCATTTATAAAATAAAATTTAAATAAAAATCGTATGCCTCTTTTCTATTTGCAGCCTTCTGATTTAAATATCAAAATAAACTTTTTTCACAGGCTATTAAATTTAAAAATAAAATAACAATAATAAATGAATCAACCATTCAAGCCAATGCCTTAGAGTAGCAAGAAAAAGTGCATAAAGAAAACGTTAATTATTGCTCATTTTGCTACACACTGATCTAATCTGATGTGCCCAAGCCAAATACCTGGCATCTCTTCGTGGATGCTAGTTCATCAATGTCTGGACTCAGGCTCTGAGCTGAGGAAATCCTCAGTATCGAGTGAAGGTGTTCATCAGTCAGACGTCTCCTGTGAGATGTTTTGGTCATCTTCATCGAGGAGAAAAGTTGCTCACATAGATAAGTGCTGCCGAACATGGAGAGCATCTGAGCAGCTTGGGTGCAGAGCTGGGGCATTGTGTCAGGGATGTGGAACTGTGGAAACTGTGCGGCGCCCACAGCATCATACTTTGACTTCAGCGTGTCATTGCACTGGAGTTCAATCAGCTCCATTTTGAGGTTGGTTGGTGCGTTTTCCACATCAACTGCGAAGGGATTACTGAGCAGTTCAAACCTACATTTCTGGACATCAAAGTCGGCAAATCGCCGGCTAAACTCAGCGCCGAATACGCTGAGTTTTTCAGCAAACTGTGCGCATGGGAACACGGCGGTAGAGATCTGCGTTTTTATGGTTTGGCAGCAGGGGAAATGGCCAAGGTTTCCTTGCAGCATCTGGTTCTCCCACAGGCACAGTTTAGTTTTAAAAGCCCTCACTGCAGCGTACATGTCTGTGATGATGTGTCCCCGCCCCTGAAGCTGCAGGTTCAGCGCATCGAGATGGCTCGAGATGTCACACAGAAAGGCCAGCTTACACAAAAACCTTTGCTCCCGGAGCTCTGCTGTGTCCTTCCCTTTGCTTATCAGAAACTGACATATTTCCTCACGCAGCTCGAAAAATCTGTTCAGTACTTTTCCTCGGCTTAACCATCTCACCTCTGTGTGATATGGCACGTCTGCGTATTCCGAACCACACTCCTCCAGAAAAGACTGGCGGTGATTCAGACCTTTGGCTCTTATAAAGTTAATAACTTGTGTTACTGTGCTCATAACATGTTCGCCATTTTTAAGAAGGGGTAACACGTAGTTGTAGTATGAGATTGCTATGACTACTGTCACAGAAGAGAGGGCGTTTCTGGGTCCTGTCTTGATTGACGCGCCAAAACAACAGCAGAGCATTATGGGATTTGTAGTATTAGCGGTGAATGTGCTGTATAATACTGGCGGGCCAGCTCTAGTAGTCATTTGGTATTGCCTCGCGGGCCAAATATAATTACACTGCGGGCCAAATTTGGCCCGCGGGCCAGAGTTTGACACCCCTGCTGTACTGTATGAAGGCTCAGAAGTTAATATAAGTAGTAGGCTTAGAGTCATTAAATTTAGTATAAGCCAATCAGATTAGTAGATCATTATTTCAGGAACAGTCTCCTCCCCCAGACCAGTCTAATTCATCACCCTAACATGGTTAGATACGCCCCCTCCCCTTAGTCAGATTGGTTTTGTTCATTTCTATTGTATGGTTTTATTGGTTGTAATGCGAGACGTCATCTGCAGACGCTGTGGAGAACTGAACTGTATATCGTTTCTAGACACGTGCGTTTTCATCTTCCCTCGTGGACTTCAATGAAAGTGGTCATAGTGGCGTTTGTACAGCATTGCTGTATACAGAAGATAGCTAATAGTTTTTTTGATTAACTAGTAGTTGGAGTGAGTCAAGAGTATAAAAGGATTTTTGTAGCGATCTTGATAAAGCTAATTAGCCAAAGCGGATTTGCCATGTATTTGAGCTGAGAGACTTTCACTTATTATGCTAGCAAAGAGTACATAATTCGAGGTACAAATAGTGGACTTGAACCCAGTTTTGGAGAGACCTTCATCGTTTCGCAGGTTCATTATCCAATAGAGCAGCCTACGTGACCGTCTGCTCAAGAAGAGGATATCGCAGATCGCCGTTCTTCTACCCAGGCCAAGCACAAGAGCGCACAAGACATGAATCATCATCACCTGTCATCACCCCATTCAGACTTTCATAGACATAGGAATTAGATTAGGATTTAGTTGAGACATTTTAGCATATGACCTATAATTATAGGTTCAGACAGGTTATTTAGAGTAGGATTGTGTTCATGTTTATTGATTGTATATAGCCTATATAAACAACACAGGGCCAAGTGTTCCCCAGATTGCTTTAACCTCTGGAAGGAACTTGGAGCTACAAGACTGAACTAGAAACATAAGTATATTTTTGTTTCTCTAATAGCTAGTGCTAAGTCGTCAGTGTTGTTGTGAAACTGCTTTGTTATTCAATGTTATTGTGAGAGTTAGTTTCGGCCTGAGCTAGACTAATTGCCCTGTTGAGTGGGCTGAGGGAGTGGCCTGCTCTCCTGGCAGACGATTAGCAATCAGCAGTTACAGGCCTTAAGCATTGACGGCTTATGCCGCGTTCCAGGCAACCCGTTACTCGTGTTTTTCCTACCTCCTACACGTGAAAATGCTCTGGAATGGCAGTCAAACCCGTAACTTCCCACCCGGCAACTGGGAGTACATCGATCTGTACGAGTTCACGGGTGGGAAGTTACGGGTTTTACTGCCATTCCAGAGCATTTTCACGTGGGTTGCCTGGAACGCGCCATTAGACGGCGACAGCTCCCTCCGGCGCGCGACCGAAGGCTAGGGCGACCAAAGGCACCGGGCGACTTATTCAAGAGCGACTTTATCAAGAAAGACAGTGTCAGGAAAGTAGTCTAAATTTACTTCTGTACCTATTTTGTTACCATTATGTGTTTGCATCCAATTCCTGTTGTGTTCCCTCTCTGGGGGTCACGCAGACACTGGGTCACCCCCAGACTCCGTAACCCCTCTAACCTCATCTATCCGACTGTCTCAACTCATAGAGAGCAAGTGGTGACAGGGGGACTTTGGAATTGCCAGTCGGCGGTGCCCAAAGCTGAGTTTATCTCAGGCTATGCATCCTTGCTCTCCGTCAGCTTCCTTGCTCTCACCGAGACATGGATCACACCAGAGAACACTGCCACACCCGCAGCCCTGTCAGATGTGTATTCTTTCTCCCACACTCCCAGAGCTGCGAGGCGAGGTGGTGGTACTGGCCTGCTCATTTCCCCAACATGGAAATACTCACTCGTCTCCATCCCACAGTTCTCCCCTCCCTCTTTTGAATTCCATGCTGTCTCTGTCATGTATCCAATCAAGCTCACCATTGCTGTTGTGTATCGCCCACCAGGTCCTCTTGGTGAATTCCTAGAGGAGCTCGATACACTAGTTTCGCACTTCCCTGATGATGGGTCCGCACTCATCCTTCTCGGAGACTTCCAACATCCAGAGTGAGAAATTGGAACCTCTCCTCTCCTTCCTCTCCTCCTTCGATCTTCACCTCTCTTCTTCTCCTCCTACTCACAAAGCCGGCAACCAGCTGGATCCATCTTCACTAGACACTGTTCCACCTCTAACCTGTCTGTCCTGCCCCTCCATCTCTCTGACCACTATTTCATGTCCTACTCCCTCTCCATCCCCTCTTCCCCTGTAACTCCTCCTCCTACCCACATGGTTACCGCCCGTAGCCATCTCCGCTCGCTCTCCCCTACTGACCTTTCCTCTACTGTCACCTCCGCCCTCCCCGCCCCTGAATCCTTCTCTCTCCTACCCTCTGATACTGCCACTGATCTTCTCCTCTCTACTCTTTCCTCTTCTCTGGACAATCTCTGTCCCCTCACCTCCAGGCCTGCACGCCCAACTCCACCTGCCCCATGGCTGTCGGACTCAGTGCGTACTGATAGACGGAGCTTGAGAATAGCTGAGCGCAAATGGAGGAAAGGCAAGCTCCCAGAGGATCTTCTTAATTTCCAATCTCTTCTTTCCACATTCTCCTCCTCTCTGTCTGCTGCTAAAGCTGCTTTCTTCCGCTCTAAAATCCTAACCTCTGCTTCCAATCCTAAAAAACTCTTTGAAACCTTCTCTTCACTACTCCAGCCCCCACCTCCTACTCCCAACTCCTCCCTTCTCCCTGATGATTTCGCCAACTTCTTTGACAAGAAAGTTAACGATATCAGATCCTCTTTCCCCCCTCCCCCGGTCAACGCTCCATGCACGAAACTCACCCCCCCATCCCCACCCTCTCTCCCCTCCCTGCTCCCCCCCTCCTCTCCACGCCCCACCTTATCCCACTTTTCTCCCCTCTCCCCCAACGAGGCCCTCAACCTTGTAACATCTAACCGCCCCACCACGTGCTCCCTAGACCCTGTTCCCTCGACTCTCCTTCAGTCTGTTGCACACGAACTCCTTCCCTTCCTAACCCACCTCATCAATGCATCTCTTGTATCAGGATGTTTTCCCTCTGCTTTCAAGACTGCCAGAGTCACCCCCCTCCTAAAGAAACCATCTCTCGACCCCTCTGATGTCAAAAACTAAAGACCGGTTTCCCTTCTATCCTTTCTATCCAAAACACTTGAACGTGCTATCTTTAACCAACTGTCTTCGTACCTCCACCAGAACGACCTCCTAGATCCCCACCAATCCGGGTTCAAGGCTGGCCACTCGACAGAGACCGCCCTCCTTGCAGTAACAGAGTCACTCCATGCCGCAAGAGCGAACTCTCTCTCCTCTGTCCTGATACTCCTAGACCTGTCAGCAGCATTTGATACGGTAGACCACCAGATCCTCCTCTCCACCCTCGAGGAGAAAGGCATCGATGGCTCTGCACACTCCCTGTTTGCATCCTACCTGACGGGCTGCTCCTACCAGGTGACATGGAGAGGGTCGACGTCGGAACCGCGTAGTCTGACTACGGGGGTTCCACAAGGGTCTGTCCTGGGTCCTCTCCTGTTTTCCCTCTACACTACATCTCTGGGCTCTGTCATTCGCTCGCATGGCTTCTCCTATCACTGCTATGCCGATGACACCCAACTGGTTCTGTCATTTCCCCCTTCTGATACAGAAGTGGAGACACGCATAGCTGGGTGCTTGGCTGACATTTCGGAGTGGATGACGACACATCACCTCAAGCTCAATCTGGACAAGACCGAGCTGCTGTTCCTCCCGGGGAAGGGCTGTCCGCACCGGGACCTGGCCATCACCATTGAAGACACAGTGGTGACCCCGACTCGGACTGCGAGGAATCTGGGTGTGACCCTGGATGACCAACTGTCATTTTCCTCACATGTCACATCCGTCACACGTTCCTGCAGATTCATGCTCTACAACATCAGGAGGATTCGCCCTTTCCTCACTAATGAAACGGCGCAGGTACTCATTCAGGCCCTGGTCATCTCCCGCCTGGACTACTGCAACTCCCTCCTCGCGGGGGCACCGGCGTCAGCCATTAAACCTCTGGAACTTGTCCAGAAAGCTGCTGCTCGCCTGGTGTTCAACCACCCCAAATTCTCCCACACAACTTCCCTCCTCCGTTCCCTACACTGGCTCCCTGTAGCGGCTCGCATCCAGTTTAAAACTCTGGCGCTAACCTACAGGGCAATGAAAGGAACAGCCCCCTCCTACCTCCAGGCCATGGTCAAACCCTACATCCCCTCCCGACCACTACGCTCTGCTACCTCAGGGCGACTGGTTGCCCCGTCACTCCGAGGCTCCTGCGGTCGATCGACACGGTCACGGCTCTTCTCTGTCCTGGCCCCGCAGTGGTGGAATGAGCTGCCCACTGATGTCAGGACAGCAGAGTCGCTGCCCATCTTTCGTCGCAGGCTCAAAACTCATCTCTTCAAGAAGTACTACAACAATCCTCCCACCTAAGCACTTATTTTATATATTGCACTGTACTTTAGATTGTGATTCTTGCACTTTGCCTTCAGCACTAGATTATGCTCTTAGTCACTTGTTTTAGAAAGAAGATGCACTTGTGAGTTCTGGCAAGTAGTAGTACATCGGCTCTTCCTACGTGAAATGCAATTATTGTTAGTCGCTTTGGATAAAAGCGTCTGCTAAATGACTGTAATGTAATTGTGTTTTAATATTAAAGTTATTAGGTGATAACTTGTGATATTCCCACTATTTCTTTCTTTCTTTCTTTCTTTCTTTCTTTCTTTCTTTCTTTCTTTCTTTCTTTCTTTCTTATTATTCTCCCTGTTTTTTGTCTCCTTTATAACTTCTTCATACTTTGTGCTAGAAACTTCATTCAAACTTTAAAATGTTCATAATGTTTAGCTCTTTAACGGATGTATTCAGATTTTTGATATTTTTTATAGTTTTTTAGTAATTTAACTTTTAATAGTAATTTTTGTGCCATTGAAACTGCTGGTGGAATGTTCAGTATCATAATGTTTTTAGAGTGGTGGCAGCTGTTGCTTTGAAAATATTTACACATTTTGTAAACTGCTGGCACTCCTAGTTTTGAAAGCTCACACACGTATTATACATAAAAACTTTCACACAACTGTGCTGATTCGTACAATGTAAGTATCTAAGCCTTATACTTAGGCTTAGATACTAAGCCTAAGCCTTCCTTCCATCCTTCCTTCCTTCCTTCTTTCTTTCCTTCCTTCCTTCCATCCTTCCTTCCTTCCTTCCTTCCTTCCATCCATCCTTCCTTCCTTCCCTTCCTTCCATCCTTCCTTCCTCCTTTCTTTCCTTACTTCCTCCTTTCTTTCCTTCCTTCCATCCATCCTTCCATCCATCCATCCTTCCTTCCCTTCCTTCTTTCTTCCTTTCCTTCGATCCTTCGATCCTTCATTCCTTTCCTTTCCTTCATTCCTTCCATCCTTCCTTCCTTCCATCCTTCCTTCCCTTCCTTCCATCCTTCCTTCTTTCTTTCCTTCCTTCATTCCATCCTTCCTTCCTTTCCTTCCTTTCCTTCCTTTCCTTCCTTCCATCCTTCCTTCCTTCCATCCTTCCTTCCCTTCCTTCTTTCCTTCCTTCCTTCCTTCCTTCCTTCCATCCTTCCTTCCTTTCCTTCCTTCCTTCCATCTTTCCTTCCTTTCCTTCCTTACATCCTTCCTTTCCTTCCTTCCTTCCTTCCTTCTTTCCTTCCTTCCTTCCTTCCTTCCATCCTTCCTTCCATCCTTCCATTCCTTCCTTCCTTCCTTCCTTCTTGCTTTCTTTCTTTCTTTCCTTGCTTTCCTTGCTTTCCTTCCTTCCATCCTTCCCTTCCTTCCTTCCTTCCTTCCCTTACTTCCATCCTTCCTTCCTTCTTTCTTTCCTTCCTTTCATCCTTACTTCCTTCCTTTCCTTCCTTTCCTTCCTTTCCTTCCTTTCCTTCCTTCCATCCTTCCTTTCCTTTCTTCCTTCCATCCTTCCTTCCTTTCCTTTCTTCCTTCCTTCCATCCTTCCTTCCTTCCTTCCTTCCTTCCTTCCTTCCTTCCTCCCTTTCATCCTTCCTTCCCTCCCATCCTTCCTTCTTTCTTTCCTTCCATCCTTCCTTCCTTCCTTTCCTTTCCTTCCTTCCTTCCATCTTTCCTTCCATCCTTCCTTCCATCCTTCCTTCCTTCCATCCTTCCTTCCTTCCCTTACTTCCATCCTTCCTTCTTTCTTTCTTTCCTTCCTTCCTTCCATCCGTCCTTCATTTCCTTTCCTTCCTTCCTTTCCTTCCTTCCTTCCATCCTTCCTTCCATCCATCCTTCCTTCCTTCCTTCCTTCCTTCCTTCCTTCCTTCCTTCCTTCCATCCTTCCTTCCTTCCTTCCCTTCCTTCCTTCTTTCTTTCCTTCCTTCCTTCCATCCTTCCTTCCTTTCCTTCCTTCCTTCCTTCCTTCCTTCCATCTTTCCTTCCTTTACTTCCTTCCATCATTCCTTTCCTTCCTTCCTTCTTTCTTTCCTTCCTTCCTTCCATCCTTCCATCCTTCCATCCTTCCATCCTTCCTTCCTTCTTGCTTTCTTTCTTTCCTTGCTTTCCTTCCTTCCATCCTTCCCTTCCTTCTTTCTTTCTTTCCTTCCTTCCTTCCCTTCCTTCCTTCCTTCCATCGTTCCTTCCGTCCATCCCTTCCTTCCATCCTTCTTTCCTTCCTTCCTTCCATCCATCCTTCCTTCCATCCATCCTTCCTTCCTTCCATCCTTCCTTCCTTCTTTCTTTCTTTCTTTCTTTCTTTCCTTCCTTCCATCCTTCCTTCCTTCCTTCCTTCCTTCCTTCCATCCATCCTTCCTTCCTTCCATCCTTCTTTCTTTCCTTCCTTCCTTCCATCCTTCCTTCCTCCTTTCTTTCCTTCCTTCCTTCCATCCTTCCTCCTTTCTTTCCTTCCTTCCATCCTTCCTTCCTTCCATCCTTCCTTCCCTTCCTTCTTTCTTTCTTTCTTTCTTTCTTTCCTTCGATCCTTCATTCATTTCCTTTCCTTCCTTCCTTCCATCCTTCCTTCCTTCCTTCCTTCCTTCCCTTACTTCCATCCTTCCTTCCTTCTTTCTTTCCTTCCATCCTTCCTTCCTTCCTTCCTTCCTTTCCTTCCTTTCCTTCTTTCTTTCCTTCCATCCTTCCTTCCTTTCCTTCCTTCCTTCCATCTTTCCTTCCTTTCCTTCCTTCCATCCTTCCTTCCCTTCCTTCCATCCTTCCTTCTTTCTTTCCTTCCTTCCTTCCATCCTTCCCTTCTTTCTTTCTTTCTTTCTTTCTTTCTTCCTTATATTCAAAGAAATATTCAGAATGACACTCTTTTTCAGGCTGCAAACTCATATTAATATGTTCTCCTCTTTCAGCTATTGAACTCAATAAAACTATGAGTTATGATGAGTGGTCTAATCTATTTTTGAGTGTAGTACTAGCAGTACTTATAACAAACACCTACTGCAACACCTCCACAGCTACTGCTCCGCCCAGCATGGGCTATAGACACATGGTTTCCAATGAGGGGTGCATTGGGATGGCCTGGCAATCACTGACCTGCCCCCCACAACCTCTGACCTGAGGGGGCGGAGTCTCACCACCACGCCACTATCCACGCCACCGTCCCCACATCTCAGACCCTGAGTTGGCTAAAGACGCAGTTTTCACGGTTGGGTGCATGTGGGTGGTTGGGGGAGCAGTTCATTGTCCTAGACCGGCTCCGACACGAGGGGGCGGAGTGTCGTCAGTGTCTCCACATCTCAGCCCCTGAGTGAGCTACAGACACACGGCCTTCACTGTTGGGTGCATGGAGATTGCCCAGATGTCAGTGCACTGCCCCCGACCTGCTCTGACCGGAGGGGGCGGAGTCTCGCCATCACGCCACTATCCACGCCACGGACCTCACAACACAGCCTCTGAGGTGGCTAGAGACACACAGTCTTCACTGGTGAAGGCAGGTGGGTAGCCCGGCATGGCCTACACTGTCCATGACCGGCTCTGACCCAAGGGGGCGGAGTCTCACACTCACGCCACTATCCACGCCACGGCCCCACAACTCAGCCCCTGAGTGGGCTAGAGACACATGGTCTTCACCGGTGCGGGCGGGTAGGTGGCCCGGAGAGGGATACACTGTCCTCGACCAGCTCTGACCTGGGGGGGCGGAGTCTCACCACCACGCCACTATCTACGCCACGGGCCCCACAACTCAGCCCCTGATTGGGCTAGAGACACATGGTCTTCACCGGTGCGGGCGGGTAGGTGGTCCGGAGAGGGGTACACTGTCCTCGACCAGCTCTGACCTGAGGGGGCGGAGTCTCACCACCATGCCACTGTCCACACCACAGACCCCACAACTCAGCCCCTGATTGGGCTAGAGACGCATGGTCTTCACCGGTGGGTGCATGGAGATTGCCTGGTCCGTAGTAGTTCTAGCATTAGCTGTTACATACAGCTGCAGCAGCTAGCCCACCTCAAATTTTCTCCAGGAAATGTACTTTCTAGTTCATTATTATTGTTCCCCCTGTCCCTTTTAGTCATCATTGTCCACAGTAAGTGGTATAGTAAAGACCATAGAAGGGCCGCCTAGTAATGGTGGCCAGCCCCTTAGACTGAGATTAGATTTAGTTTAGTTAATATAATATTAGTTTAGATAAATAGGATTCTACAGCCCCCCCCCCCTTTTGTAGCCCCAGTTACACTAATGTTGGGCAAAGCTGAGCAACAGCAACATAATTCTAGGGCTGGTGTGAGGTAATAGTTCAGTGTTTGTATCATGGCTGGTGTGAGGTAATAGTTCAGTGTTTGTATCAGGGCTGGCGTGAGGTAATAGTTCAGTGTTTATATCAGGGCTGGTGTGAGGTAATATTTCAGTGTTTGTTTCAGGGCTGGTGTGAGGTAATAGTTCAGTGTTTGTATCAGGACTGGTGTGAGGTAATAGTTCAGTGTTTGTATCAGGACTGGTGTGAGGTAATAGTTCAGTGTTTATATCATGGCTGGTGTGAGGTAATAGTTCAGTGTTTGTATCAGGGCTGGTGTGAGGTAATAGTTCAGTGTTTATATCAGGGCTGACGTGAGGTAATAGTTCAGTGTTTATATCAGGGCTGGTGTGAGGTAATATTTCAGTGTCTGTTTCAGGGCTGGTGTGAGGTAATAGTTCAGTGTTTGTATCAGGGCAGCCGCACTAATTTTGGGCAAAGCTGCAGTTCGTTACTGCTAATGAGCAGATTATTCTAGAGTAGGCAGAAATCTGTCCGTCATGGTCTGTCTGGGACCCCTCTGGATACCCGTGCCAAATATGAATGCTGTCAGGCCGCCGTTGTCCGAGGAAAGTCAGACAGAGAGACAGACAGTGTGTGTTGTTAGACATCATGTTGGTTGAAACTGTTCGCATTGACTCTGTACTACCACTAGGTGGCAGCAAAGGCAAAGCCTCATTCATCCATCATTCGGACCTTCTGAGGCAGGGAGGCAGGGTGGTTCTCCACAATCAGTCTCTTGAGGTAGTGCAGCCACAGGCGCTTCTCCTCCTGGTTCTTGGCCTGGGAGTTGGAGGTGTCGGAGAGGGGGTAGTTGAGGGGGGGGGGTTAGGAGAGGATTTTGGATGGATAAGAGAGTAAGTAGGAGGGTGATGATTCATGTTAACACTTCAGCTGTCTGATACGAGTAGCATCTCTCACCTGGACGATGTGCAGCTGTTTGGGGATGGTCTGGTCTGACACCTTGAAACACAGAGGGTCCTTCATACCCTCCACAAGCAGAAGGTTACAGCACTGCCGGGAAAAGACACGGACAAAGTCTAAATCAAAACAAATACAGTTATTCCTCTATTGAAGTTAGGACCATCCTGTTTTTCTGTGATTCTGTTTTACACTCAAATTCCACTGAAAATGGTAGTATAGTATTACTATATTAAGTAAACTGCCTTCAGAACAGGCACTAGTAGGCCCAATGCAGTCCTAGAGTATTTTAGCATTGGATACTTTACATAGGCCTCCTTCTATTTCTTCAGACATAAATTACAATTTCCTTTCGATAACGTTGTCTTGCACTCCATTACCATTTTCAAGGATGTACAATCTAAACTGTCTTGTTTGAAAGACAAATATTCAACAGAGAGACTTGAGACAGACAGAAATTAGACAAAACTGCTTCTAAATGCCGACATGACAATGTATTTTACAGTCAACTATTTGCACCTGCCATTACGTGTGGTTCTGAAGGTGCACTATAAACGTTCAACTACACATTGTTTAGTCTGTTATTTATGACAGTTGAATACATAATTTCCGTTCCCAAAGTGACTTCCTTTCCATGTTCTCCTCACTCACGAATATGTGTGTGCTGTAGACAAAGTGCTCCAGTCTCTTCTTGGCGATCAGCAGCATCTTGTCAAACAGGAAGAAGGCTCTTTCCTTCTTGACCCGCTGGACCCGGAATGAACCTTCCAGAACCAGCTCTCCGAAACCACTCAGATCCGGACCAGTCCAGTTCACCAGCAGGCTCTCAATCTCCTGGAAAAAAAAACATATAGGGGTTTGGGTCAAGCAATACCATCTGTGTGTGTATGTGTGTGTGTGTGTGTGTGTGTGTGTGTGTGTGTGTTGTTTGTGCATGCCGACATCAATCCAATGGTACTGTAGTTGAATTCCTTTCAAGTTCATCTGTAGCCTACAGTATCTAAGCTTGCCTGGCACACATACTAGCCTCAGAGGTGCAATCATGTTACAGTCTCTTTGGCTCCAGGAAGGCTCACGCTAATGATTGATGTGTTTGCAAGTCTATCAAGTAATACTCCAGGTGGCATTCTATAACACCTGGCTTCCTTTGACCCCTGACCTTTAACCCTTGACCCGCCCTCCCAGCTCTGCTTTGATTGGTCGGCCCGTACCTGCAGCCTGACTGCATGCTCCTGTTTCCTCTTCATGTCGTTGATGTACCAGGCGACCGCTGTCATGGTGATGATGGCATCCTCGACAACCTCATATCCAGGGTCGCTCTTGTCAAAGTGCTTGGACAGCTCCTGCCACAGGGGGGTGACATGGAGCTGGGTTACAAACCGTGTTCTCAGATTCGGGTGGAAACTACTGTTGGCTGGGTTTGAAACTAAACTAAACCATACAGTCTGTGACTCTAGAACAGGTCTTTGTCTACTTCAATACGTCTTTTCTTAGATTGTGTGCAAGCCTCTGTTGTTATTACTCATCACGTCACTACCTCAGAGGTGGGCTTGGCGAGACAGACAGAGAGAAACAAAGAGTAAGAGAGAGAGAGAGAGAGAGACTATAAGTCTGGGTCATTGATCAACGTCCAAAGCCAGTTAAATATGTGAGTGAGTAG
Organism: Borostomias antarcticus; assembly: GCF_949987555.1. Taxonomy (NCBI): domain Eukaryota; kingdom Metazoa; phylum Chordata; class Actinopteri; order Stomiiformes; family Stomiidae; genus Borostomias; species Borostomias antarcticus. Next base: position 36,419,700 of record NC_140234.1, on the reverse strand, counting down.
TGTTGTGCGTGACTTGGGTTGGGGTTTAATGATGGGCTCATTATTTAATTTTGCAGCTGCTCTCTGCTTCATTTGTCTACTGGCCACACCCTGCCTCTCCTCTACTCTGCAGAGTAAGGGGAAATTATTTATTGCTTTTCCACAAACCGCAAAAAAAAAAGATTCTGTACTCAACGTGACTAATAACCATCAACTGCCCATCACAGGTGGGATTATAACCGCTCGTCATCGCAGGTGGGATTAGAACCGCTCGTTATCACAGGTGGGATTAGAACCGCTCGTTATCACAGGTGGGATTATAACCGCTCGTCATCGCAGGTGGGATTATAACCGCTCGTCATCGCAGGTGGGATTATAACCGCTCGTCATCACAGGTGGGATTATAACCGCTCGTCATCGCAGGTGGGATTATAACCGCTCGTTATCACAGGTGGGATTAGAACCGCTCGTTATCACAGGTGGGATTAGAACCGCTCGTCATCACAGGTGGGATTATATAACCACTGGCCTTCCCCGTGGGAATACAAACATCTACAGTAGCTGCCAGACTAAAGAGGAATACCAGCCTGGCTGCAGATTATATATTGGCTGCCATTCTGTTACTGGCCTGTAGATGGAGATAGTGAGGTAGTGTGGGAACTCTGTAGCCTACTGACCTGTGATAGGTAGGAGCCAAGATAGAGGGGTATAGAACCCAGTCTCCTGCAGTAGCGGGAGGAAAAACCCTGTGGAATATATACTAACCGGTTCTAAGCAGAACCCTGCAGTACTACGGGGAAGGTCAGCGGTTCTATAATGTGCTGCAGACTACTGAGCTACTGAGCTGCAGTCAATAACACGATAGCAAGGCGCTGACCTGCAGCAGGAGGTGGTACTTGAGGATCCTCTGGACAGGTTTGAGGAGGTAGGTCTCCAGGGGCAGGGAGTGGCTCAGCGTGGCCTGCCTCTCCTGGAAGAACCGCACCAGGCTCTCGTTCTTCATGCAGTCCCTCAGAACCGCCACCGAGCTGGGGGGCAGGGAGACGGGGGGGGGGGAGGTGGAGGGGGAGGAGGTTGACAAGGAGCAAGGAGGAGAGAAGGATCGGATGGAGAGGAAGGGCAGGGGGTGGTTTGGGGGGGGGTCCACACAGGATGTTACGTCAGCCGGCGTAGGAGGTGAACGATTCTCCGTCCTGCGTTCCGTGGGCTCTTTGTCTCAACGTGAAGCGCGCGGCAGCATGTTAATGAGCCCAGCGGACTGTACTGTGTGTATGTATGGCCGCGTGCCTCTGGCCGGTGCTCCGCTCTCTCCAGGCTGCTCCCCTGAAGAGGCCCTGCTTGGTGGGGGGCGGGGCAGATGCTGTTATGTCCAGAGCAGACATCCCTGCTTTCCCCCAGCCTCCCTCCCTCCATCCCTCCATCCCACCTCCTCCCTCTCTCTATCCCTCTATCACTCCTTCAGCCATCCTTCCGCCAGAACCCAAGAATTTTACTTTTGTAGGCTACCTGTACAATGGATGTAATAATCAGAATCTGAGTCCCTCCATCCATCCCTCCGTTTTGACCCTCCCCTGTCCCCCTCTCTCCCTGTCCCTCTCTCCCTGCCCCCTGTCCCCTCTCTCCCTGTCCCCTGTCCCCTCTGTCCCTTCCATCCCTGTCCCCTCTGTCCCCTGTCCCCTCTCTCCCTGCCCCCTGTCCCCTCTCTCCCTGTCCCCTGTGCCTTCTCTTCCTGTCCCCTCTCTCCCTGTCCCCTGTCCCCTCTCTCCCTGTCCCCTGTCCCCTCTCTCCCTGTCCCAGGCCAGGATCTCCCCCTGAGAGCGATGTCTGTGCTGGTAGATCTGTTAACTTCATCTCAGTAGCTTCTATCTCAGTGTCGCCAAGACATCGTCTCTCATAGCCAGACATCTTTCCACACTTAGTTTACGCTGTGTCAGCGCTGGAGAAAGTTCTGGCTGGACTCATTACCATTCGGGGAAAGGGGGGGGAGGGGGACGGTTGGGAACACTATTTCTTTAGACCAATCACAATCATCTTCAGTGGAGCGGTTGCTAGGTTGTTGTTGTTTCACGTAGTCTGGATTGAATCTGATTGGGCTAACAACAGATTGCCACTGATTGGGCGGTAATAAACAAATGACAAGGCTTATCCCCAAAACCTACATCCAGTGAGTCAGACTACTAAAAGCCTGGTTATACTTTCCGCGTTCACGAGTACGCGAGGGCCCGTGTGACGTAAAGTTGGTCATCAGTACGTGTACAGTACTCGGCCCATGCGTTAGACATGCCTGGGGCCTGGAGGCCTGGGTCAGGCTCTGTCTCATAACTTTTCACTCAGTTTCCCATAAAAGAGTGTTTATGATATATGACTGAACACAAACACACACATACACATACACACACGCTATTATTATTATTATTCGCACCATAAACCATCCTGACTGATGATCAGGGAGTCAAGCCAAACAACAGAGACCATCACTAAACCACTCAGTCCTCCCTGGGAGAACAGTCAAATACCACATACAGTATTTCATTGCAGCAGCAACAATAAAATGTGCGTGTTTGACATCGTTCTTGTCACCTCACTGAAACAACCCCACCCTCACTTTAACAGGTACACAACATCCTGTGTGTGTGTGTGTGTGTGTGTGTGTGTCAGGAGAGCCAGTGTGGCCTGTGACTTACTTGGGGTAGTTCATACAGTAGAGGGTGTAGATGTCGAACGCTTCACTCTAAACAGAGAGAGAGATAAAATAAACAGATGACATTAGAATGGTGGAGAGAGAAGGGAGGGATAGAGAGAGAGAGAAGGGAGGGATAGAGAGAGAGAAGGGAGGGATAGAGAGAGAGAGAAGGGAGGGATAGAGAGAGAGAGAAGGGAGGGATAGAGAGAGAGAAGGGAGGGATAGAGAGAGAGAAGGAAGAGATAGAGAGAGAAGGGAGGGATAGAGAGAGAAGGGAGGGATAGAGAGAGAGAGAGAAG